>NC_089584.1:130910366-130990999 GCF_019320115.1 Miscanthus floridulus
TGGAAATGGCAAATGTAAGATAACATATAATGATGCATGTGTTGATCTTGCTATCATACAGAATGAGCTTTATTTGTTATCACTACGTGATGATGTGAATGTTGTATGCGATGATGGGAACGTTGCGTGCGACAATGTGAATGTATCCTCGTCTGCGGATGTAAACAGAAAACAAAAGAGAGCTCACAATGCGTTGTCAAAATTATGGCACTATCGTTTAGACCATATTTCGAGGAGGAGAATAGAAAGACTAGTTAAGAATGATATTCTTCCTCCATTAGAGCTCTCAGATTTAGAACAATGCAGAGATTGTATAAAAGGAAAGTATGTAAAGAAAATTAAGAAAGATGCCAAACGAAGCACATGAATTCTATAGATTATTCACACAGACATCTGTGGTCCATTTCCTGTAAAGAGTGTGGATGGTTATGATTTGTTCATAACATTCATAGATGATTACTCCCGTTATGCCTATATTTATCCAATCAAAGAAAGAACAGAAGCATTGGATAAATTTAAGATATTTAAGGCAGAAGTTGAAAACCAATATAACTTAAAGATTAAGATAGTCAGGTCCGATCGTGGAGGGGAGTACTACGGTCGGCATACCTCATATGGCCAAGTTCCAGGACCTTTGGCAAGGTTTTTACAAGAGAATGGTATAGTAGCCCAGTATTCAACATCGGGTGAACCTCAACAGAATGGAGTAGCTGAAAGACATAATCGTACCCTGATGGATATGGTGCGCAGTATGATAAGTTACTCCACCTTACCATTGAGCCTATGGATGGAGGCGTTAAAAACCGCCATTCATATTCTCAATAGAGTACCAAGTAAATCGGTGCCCAAACACCATATGAGTTGTGGACAGGAAGAGTATCCTCACTTAACCACTTGCGTGTGTGGGGGAGCCCTATTGAGGCTAAAGTATTTAACCCAAACATTGGGAAGCTAGATCCCAAAACAGTACGTTGCCATTTCATTGTTTACTCAGAAAAGTCAAAATGTTTTCATTTCTACTGTCCAGATAGACATACAAAGTTTGTAGAAACGAGACACGCTGTCTTCCTAGAGGATGAAATGATGAGGGAGAGCATGGTGGCTCGAGAAATTAACCTTAAAGAGAAGCGGGTATATGCACCCACTCCGATGATTCATGAGCCATTTTTCTCACTGCCTGCTGACTGCTGTTGCTACACCAATAGTGCAAGACACTGTGGTGCCAGCACTTGTTGTTATCCCGCCTGTGGCAACAATGAATAATGATGAGGAACCTATTGCCACAAATGAGGGGGAGCAAACAACAGCCTCAAATAGAAGATATGCCAAATGTGGAGGCCCCTAGAAGGTCTCAAAGAGTTAGAAAATCAGCTATTTTTACTGATTATGAAGTGTATAATACTGAGAAATTTCAAATGGAGGATAATCCCACCTTATTTGAAGAAGCCATGAGAAGTGATCATTCATCAAAGTGGCTTGAGACCATGAAAGATGAAATGAAATCAATGAATGCCAATAAAGTTTGAGATTTAGAGATAATTCTTAAAGGAGCCAAAACGGTAGGCTGTAAATGGGTCTACAAGACAAAGCTTGACTCTCAAGGAAATATAGAGAGATATAAAGCCCGACTTGTGGCAAAAGGCTTTACGCAAAGAGAAGAGATTGATTACAATGAGACCTTTTCTCCAGTCTCATGTAAGGATTCCTTCAGAATCATAATGGCATTAGTGGCATATTACGATCTAGAATTACATCAGATGGATGTAAAGACGGCATTTCTCAACGAAGACTTGGAGGAAAATGTTTACATGGCACAACCGAAAGGCTTTGTCATAGAAGGAAAAGAAAGAATGGGATGCCGCTTAAAGAAATTCATTTATAGATTAAAACAAGCTTTAAGACAGTGGTACTTGAAGTTTGATCAGACAATAAAGAATTTTGGGTTTAAAGATAATGTAGAGGACAATTGTGTCTATACAAAGTTTAAGAATGGGAAGTTCATCTTCCTTGTCCTGTATGTGGATGATATCTTACTTGCTAGTAGTGATGTCAGTCTACTACTGGAGACAAAGAAGTTTTTGTCCTCAAAGTTTGATATGAAAGATCTTGGTGAAGCTTCGTTCGTTCTAGGGATCGAGATTCACCGAGATAGAAGTAAATGGGTATTAGGACTGTCACAAAAGGCATACATTGAAAAGATCTTAAAGAAATTCAGTATGCACAAATGTAGTCCCTCACCTGCTCCTATAGTCAAGGACGACAGATATGGGGATTTTCAATGCCCCAGGAACCAATATGAGATCAATCAAATGAAAGTGGTTCCATATGCTTCAGCTGTCGGAAGCTTGCAATATGCTCAAGTATACACGCGCCCTGACTTAGCATTTGTTACCGGGTTACTTGGTAGATTCCAGAACAATCCTAGAATAGAACACTGGAAATTGATAAAGAAAGTCTTGCGTTATTTGCAAGGAACGAAAGGCCTCATGATAACGTATAGAAGATCTGATTCACTCCATATAGTGGGATATTCAGATTCTGATTATGCGAGAGATAATAGAAAATCTACGTCTGGATATGTATTCACTCTCGCAGGGGGAGCTATTTCATGGAAAAGCTCAAAGCAAACTGTCACTACATCGTCCATAATGTATGCCGAGTTTGTAGCGTGTTATGAGGCAACGGGGCAGGTGAACTGGTTAAAGAAGTTTACAACCAGGCTAGCAGGGCACGCCAAAGTGTCGAAAGAATTGGAGTCCAGAAATAATTGACTGGACTTCATCGGCTCTATCTAGCCGAACAGTTGCTATCTAGCCGAACAGTTGCAGTCATATGCATGCCTGTATCTTCCTTGAAATCTCCTTGCATGACATGTACATACACGCTAACGGACTTGGCTTCCTTGTTGTCATTATATGTCTCCGACTGGACTCCGAGACGCTTGCAAGCTGTCTTGTGCACGGATAAGATAGCACCGCATATACACCGATTTTTATGATGCTTGCTTTGATTCCATCGGCCTTTGAGCAGTCCTTGCTGATCGCCTTCCATCGGCGGTGGCAGCCCGAACACTTGGTTTCTGGTAAGGTAACCGTTTCCTCGATTAATGAGGATAGCGTTGGATTGCTGACGTTTGCAACCTTGATAAAATATTCTAGCCAGACAACATGCTTTACTCCAAGTATCTTAATTCTGAAATTGCCACCACCAGCCCAAGATTTAGGCCACAATGGAGCTGGCCATTATCCTGTTTCCGAGATCATGTGGCCCCTTGAATTTGCACGGCTCATCTCTATATAAATTAGCTCCACGAATAATATGCCTGGTCGAACAACAGATGATAATAATCAATGGAGGAAAACTCAATCTAATCTCAATACAACCATCGGCTTGATGTCCTGAGTAGTTTGATGCCTTAATTTTCCATTCTGAGCCGATGGATGTCACGAAATTTTCTTCTATCAATCGGCTGTCTGTCATGCACATACGACAAGCCGATAATAGAGTCATACCATTGGGCTTGCCGTAAATAAAATAGCCCATCCCGTGTTTTGCCGTGCAGGTTTTTACATGTTATTGGTTCTGTCTACGATGTCCACTTTCCTTCACGGTTCAACCAATACCAAGATTAGCATCGGCCTTGAAACTGCTGATTTAAATTCAGCCGACGCAAAATAAGATTTGGGCGTTGGTCTTGAAATAATGAATGTAATCGTCCTCTCGCCAGATGCGGCGACGATCAAAATAATTGCAATGGCTCATCCTTTTCTCAGCCGATGCCTCCAAGAATCAGCCGATGTATTTAATTTTGATTTTGGCAACACAGTACTTTGGTACCCTTCCATGTGATGCTTCTTGATTATCTATCTAGCTATTTCCATGTAAGCTTAACCGAACAATACAATAATTCTTTGAGCGGTGGGGTGCAGGAGCAGCAGCTTTTAATCTTCTTGAGCTTATCACCTAGAGTGTCAACGTGTTGACACATGCCAAAACCAGCCCTATGCAGATGACACGTATAGAAGGTTGACTTGCAAGCCTTATGTGGTGGCAAATCTTAGCAATATGGATGATGTTCTCAGAAAAGTTCCGTAGGTTCAGCTCAAACAATAAATTGAATTAATTAATCCGGCTGACTTCTGATCAAATGATGTGGTCCCACCGGGCGTGCCAAAAAGTGTGTTGACACAAAAATATGACGATGTGATCAACACACAACAAGCCAGAAAGATCTGCTTGATGGAGCAAGGCTGAAGATCCGCTTGGCTTCAAACACAGGATCGGTCGGTTTCGGGACCGAAGGCGTGCCAGTCAATTTGACCCTGCAATTGAATAGGAGAAAAAGATCAATAATTTAAGGTGGAATATGCCGGTGTTGCACCAAACAGTTCCGATATATGGCTAGATAGCCGATTCAATGGGGCTATCGACTAAATAGTCGATATCCAGCATATCAGTAAAGCAAGGATCGCTGAATTGAAGATTATCGGCTAATATCTATGATGATAGTACGAATTCAAAATAACCGATACTCATGGGTCATAGCGATTTATTATGATTGATTAATCCAGACAGAATAAGTACTATACACCCAAATATAAGTAATATAAAGAAACATCATCAGCAGATGGATATAACCAATGTAAAGCATTGAGCTAATAAGTTTAACGAGAAAGCATATAACATACGAACAAATCGACTGTCTAGTACAAATGAATCTACAAACACACTAAATCTAATCTATTACCATCAACAGTGAGGTTTAACCGGATCGATGCAGCTATGATAATGATAACAAATTAAAGTCAAAGAATCCATAAAACCATCTATCTATTGACAGGTTCATGAAAAATATGCTATATGTGTGAAAGCACAGGCGAATCGGTTAAAATAGCCGATTCAGGTAGAAAAGGGATTATAGCATGTGAACAATTGACTATTTAATATGAACAGATTTATAAACTCATTAAATCTAATCTATTATCTTTAACAGTGGGGTTTGACCGGATCAATGATAGCCATAATAAAGATAACAAATTAAACCTTTAAAGTAAACAGATCTATTCACATTTAACAAAATCATGAAAACATACTATAAGTGTTAAAGTATAGGCAATCGGCTATTTAGCCGATGCAGGCATAGCAAACAACCAAGGTCACGCATGGTCGAAAGCAAATCTACCAACTAGCATACTTCGATTTAAAGTGCCAACAATGGGGATCGATGGGATCGTTACAGCCATAATAACGAGCTATAGACCAGATTCAACTAGCTAGTAAACCTTCTCAAGATCAGACATGCCTTAGCCGCGTACTATGCACAATCAAGATCGAAGTAGAACGACAGATAAAACATAATCTATCGTTTAAAGTAAGAACCATCGCAATGTGTCAAAATAAACGATGGACTAAAAAGATGTGTGGACGATCTAGATCGATCTCGATCGGGCAGATTTATATTACTGATACTAATGACAACAAGAACATCAGCAAGATCAGTAACTTAATGAATCTACCCGAAGGATGCTACCCTTAGGTAGAGCCAATAACTTGACCTTGATCTAATTCGAGCAGTGGAGGTCGAACTTAACCGATGCAGCCGTACTTGAACTAAATAAGGATCGATAACTAACTTATACTAGAGCTTGTAAGAGGTCGGCCGGGCCGATGCAGCTTTACAAATAAATGTATAAGCCATGACGATACTTACAGACAAGCTAGAGATCGACCGGATCGATGCAGCCCTATTTGCTGAAGAACTCATCGAGATCTACATTACTCCTACTCCTAAGGGTTAGCGTGAAGCCAAAAAAGTAAACACTAATTTTGATTGATGTGTGATGTCCCCATTACAATAGCTAGAGGTACATATTTATATCCTAGACGAACGACCCCCCTGATAAGCTTGCAAGTAACTTGTCTGACAATAATATCTAAATAAAAGAAAATATTAAAATACATAGACTTTAATTTCTCTTACGTAGAGTCCTTGCCGACGAAGCTTTCTCCGACCCGTCCGTGAAAAAGACCAATCCAAATACGTGATCAACCTGGACTCCTTCTGGTGCGGCAACTTGCTTTCATTATTCTAATCATCTGCGCTTATACATGCTGGCCCCATCTTCCTAGTATGATCCATCCAAAGATATATTTAATTTCTTTGTGTAGCCCGACCAAACAATATTAAAGTATTTCCTTCCTCAAGTATTGAAACCAAACTCTCTCTTTCCTGTCCGCTTCTTGCTTCCTATATCTATATATCAACTGGAGCAAATAGGAATAAACGTGGCCAATATGTTAACTGGCCGTACGTGCATGGACACTTTTGATAGCTGAACATGCAAGTCTGGTGTTATGTGTGCATGTATATCTCCTTTGCTTTAATCTTGCTAGCATCCACGTCCAACTCCACATGCATGTGACTCTTTCCTTTATTTACTTGCCTATGATAGCTCGTATATTACTTGGGCCCTCATCCTTTCCTATTTGCCTTGCCGGTTGCACAATAATGCGTCACGTATACATGTATGTAACAGATACGATAATATAGGCACATCAGAACTCTGATAGGTACCGGTGATGCCAGCTGTCTGTTCTTTTGCTGCGGACAAGTATCAATAATTTCACCGTATATATTTTATCGGCTTTCAAATCACGGTCATTATTAGAGATTTTCTTCTTTTTTACGTCATCTGCCACACCCTGTTCTTTCTAGTGTAAACTTGCCAAATTTTAGTGTCTAACACCTTCAAAATTGGTGTAGAGCCGTTTAGGCACCGTGTTTGAGCCTATGAGGATAGGAGCCCCTATTTGGTGGCAAAGACCCGTGGTGGATAGTGCCAAAGTAATTAGAGCGTCCCCAACAAACTATCAAATAGCTACTAGCAAACAACACTTTTTTCATACTATCCGGAAGAAACAGAGTTGAAAAAATGAATTCGTTGGCGAGGACTGAAGCTCTAGACTCGCACGTCTCCCAAGAAAACCCATTCCCGCATCTCTCTTCTATGCATGCTGCACAACTTGATATTCCCCTTTTTTTATTTGATCTCGTGCCCAGGTTAGCTGGCGACTTGGCCGAGCCGTTGTGGCTGCCCTTAGTGACTTGCGGCTCGCATAGTGCTCGTTTGGAACCTTTGTGGTAAGCCAGAGACTTTAATCAAGGAAGGCTTGGTTACCGGGTGTGAAATTCTTCATAAAGCTCCAATATGGATTGGGGTGATGTTTCCGTCACTAATACCATGAGAATACATGGCTTTGTGTGTTTTGTTACTCTATAGAGGGCAGATCATAGGTTAGACTTAGGGTTGGCTCTAGGTTGATAGTGGGTTATTCGTGGGTAACTAGAGATGTTCTCGTATTTTAAATTTAGTTTCAACGCGTGAAAGCTAATAGAGGTCTACTCACTCTGTCCATGAATAAATAGATTTCTAGAGTTGTCTTACGTCAAAATTTTTAAACTTTGACCGAATTTCTAGAAAAAATGTTAAGATTTATGGTATCAAATTAGTATAATTAGATTTACAATAGAATATATTTTTATAAGGTGCTCATTTTATGTCATAGATGTTGTTAATCTTTTCTATAAAATTAGTCAAATTTTAAAAAGTTTGACTGGCACGGATTCTATGAATTAATTTATTTGGGGACGGAGGGAGTAGGTTTTACTATGTTTTTAGTGAAATGATTCTTTATCGAAAAAAGTGATCTAATTCATTGGTACCATTTTTTAGGTCACGTACACATGATCATATGCATATACACACCGATTCACTAGAATGTCATAAATGCAATTTATGGTCGTACATGAATCATTTTCCATTAAAATACATGACCGAATAGCTAAACAAAATGTGTTGTTCACATGTCGAAACATAAAGAGTGGTAAACTAATAACTGAGCCCTAGCATCCGTTGTCATAATCTATAGCGCAAGTATAGCAATGTGGAGCTTTGACTACTTCCTGCAAGTACATTTTACACATGCATAGATCAGACTGTATCTTCTTTTATGCCTGATTATATCAGCACTAAAAATAATGCTACAACGGCCAGGCCAGCAAAAGTTCTCCTTATAAAATACGATTGTACAAAAACAAGTGCTAGAATCATCGACACAAGCATAGTTAAGGGATAGATATGGATGTTATGTGATTTCATAGCATGCCTGCGGCAGCTGCAAGAAAACTTTGAGCAAAGTAATACTTCATTATGAGCTACAGTCACGTCGTCAAAGATTGCTGAATTGGACTGTTCTTTTATTTATTATACCAAACATTGTTATAGCCAACGAGATCTCTACAAAAGGATAAACTAAGCTTTTTCCGCTTTGACCTGTGTTTTGGCAGCTATCCACATCCATCTACCTCGATTTTAATTCGATGCAACCATCATGCAGAATGTTTTCTAGAAGACCTGGTACCTGCTTCTGTAAATGTTAATCCTTGCTCTATTACCGCCGCGTATCCCTAACAAAATTTAAAGAAATCAATTTGGACCAACTGTGACATCAAGGTTTTTCTTTGGGTTATTTGGATCCGTGCCATTGCAATTTTGCAAGTTTAGAGAAATACCATTATAATTCGTCTATTTAGAACCATGCCATTACAATTCGTCTGTTGTCTCAACCATGCCATATTCTACGTATCCAACGACATTGGGCCCACATACAGGCTACGGTAATTTCGTATGGGCCAAAATGCCCCCAAGACACTGCCTGTTGGGCCTGCATGTCATCTTCTCTAATCCCTCTCTCCCTCCCCGCACGTCGGCCACCAGTCCACCTCTTCACCGTCGGCACCACGACCGACGCGCTCGCGCCCGGAGTGGGCCCGCGGCCCTAGCCCTCGCCGTTCGCTCCTCCAGCTAGGAACCGCTGCTCGCCGTGGCCGGCATCTAGCGGCGCGGACGACCATGGAGCCGCGAGCACGGAACCAGGGTGTAGCAGGGACTGCATCGCGACCGGATCTACGGCACCGGAGATTAGTGACGTGGCGAGGGAGACCATGCCAGCGACAAGATCTAGCACAGCGACGGCGAGGCCTCGATCCATGGCGGCGGCGACACCCACACAAAGCTAATCTCCGCCCAATCCACATCGGAGGGACGAGCTGAGGTCCAGCTCCGCGCACAAAGGATCCATGGCGGCCAAATCCGCGCACAACGGTCCAGCTTGCCGCCCTCTAATGGCGGCAGCTTCGTGCTCTTCCTTGCCACGCTTACATCTGGCACACGCGACGAGGAGACAGGCGTCGACGACGAGCAAGACACTAGCGGCGGCGTCAGCAACCGCGCGTGGCCCTTCCTGGCACCCACGAGATCACAAGTGGTGGGGTGGGGGGAGCTCCGGAGCTAGACTCCTCCGGTGCCATGGCGGAAGACGAAGAAGAGGTGGAAGGAGAGGAAGGAAATGACGCGTGGGGCCTGCATGTCATTGAGTGTGAGAGGGGAAGTACCGTGGGCATTTTGGACCATACGAAAAGTGTACAGCTATATATACGTCTGTATGTGGACCCAACGTCGTTGGATACGTAGAATATGGCATGGTTGAGACAACATACAAATTGTAATGGCATGGTTCCAAATAGACGAATTGTAATGGTATTTTTTCAAACTTGCAAAATTGCAATGACACCGATCCAAATAACCCTTTTTTCTTTTCAAGCAGTGGTATAACTGTAACATCTGGGTTGAACACACACACAATGTCTAGGTGGACTTATGCTACACGTACTTGCTATGAATACTACGTTGGCGAAAGCACGGAGAAGTCGATTTCGTCGGTAGTACCTGTGTCCTTCAGAGGCCTATCTTTTGCGATCAGTCAAAGTCTGCGATTAAAATGACACTATGACTGGACGTTGGCGTTGGTTCGAATTCCATGGCCATACGTTGTAGCCTGTAGACTGCAGAAACTGGTAATCAGAGACTTTCTGGAGAAGTTGCATCAGAAACTAGTAGTCTCGCTGGCGAGCACCTTTGCGAACTGATTTCTCAAAGATAGCTCCGGCCAATAGCCCGTCGAGTTCTGCCAATTGAGTTTTCCAGTCCGTAACAGATGGAGTACGTTGTTGATGAGTTGGAACAAAATTGTACTACGTATTTCTGCATGTATCTAAGGCCTGTTGAGTTCCCTCCCAAAACGCCAAATTTTTTAAGATTCCTCGTCACATCGAATACGAAAACGCATGCATGAAGCATTAAATATAAATAAAAAATAAAACTAATTACACAGTTTAGACAAAATCCACGAGACGAATCTTTTAAGCCTAATTAGACTATGATTGGACACTAATTACCAAATAACAACGAAAACGCTATAATGCTCATTTTGCCAAATTTTTCGGATCTAAACCGGGCCTAACTTCTAGGTAAAACAATTTATTACCGCCACCAGAAACGCAGGTCAATGGTAACTTGGTAAAAGCATGTGACCGAGTCTGAACTCTATCGCAGGCTGTGTAGTAAATGTCACAGGTCTTAGGTCAAATGAATGTCCAACTGCCCTAAAACATGATCAACTACCAACCACATTGAAAATAAGACTTGGTTACTCTCTTTATTTGAAGATATATAAGGGCCTGTTTGGATCATTGAAATTGAATTCATACTAATAATTACAATTTAGTTATAGATTAATTAAGCTAATATAGTTTTATATGAAATATATTTATATATTTATTGTTAGGAATATAAGGGACATACTTATATGTTGCATTTTTATTGTAAGGAAGTGAGTTGAAGCGTGTGCTATAAGTTGGAGAATAGAATTATAACATAGTGATCTATATAATCTATTTCCATCTCACGCCCTATAAATTTAGGATATATTTATTTGTGAGCTTGAGAATGTTATGGAATGTCAAATTCCAAACCAAATAGTCTAATTCATTATGTAGATTTTAATTTATCTAAAATAAAGGGATCCAAACGGCCCGAAGAGATTTTGTACACATTCTTTTTGAACGTCTTTTTTTTTTGTTTTGGGGTATACTCAGACTGAAATAAACCTGGTTACCATGACACGATGTCATTCATGATCACAGGCGTCACTAACTGTTGTTAAATGCAATCCTGGGCTTCTTATGTTGTTGGGCTGGGCCTATCATTACCATTGCAAGGTGGGGGAAATTGTCACGTAACTTTTTTTCTCTCTCATTGGCCCATGAAACCTTCTCTCGCAATCTCACTCGTCGCACTCATGATTAATCTGGTTAGGAAAAAGTCCACGCGACCTCTCTCAACTTTCGTGAAGTCTATTTTTGCTCCCTGAACTTCAAAACCGGGCAAAACACCTTCCCCAACTTTTAAAACCGTTCATCTTACCTCTTTGACCCTGTTATAAGCGTTTTTTAAGATGGTTTTGTCTTTTTTTTTTATTTCGGCCGAATCTTTGAAAAATCATAGTAAATCATAGAAAAATCATAAAATAGAAAATCTAATTTTATTGGACTCCACATGAGTAGATCTACATAGTGAATATATAATATGGTGTGTTTTAGTATAAAGTTTTTGTTGTGGCTTTAGATTTATGCTTTTCTGTAATTAAATTGAATAATTAATAGCTGCAGTTTCTATGGTCCAATTGTGGTGAAATTTTTATGGTGGGCTAATTATTGTATTCTTAAACTATATTCTTCATGGAGACAAGGCCCGTCTATGAACTAGGTAGATCAACAAGATTAGGCCCATCATGCATCTTGAATAACGAATCGGGCCCATCTTCACTTGTTGTATGTAATCCATGCATCTAGCAGAGAAGAACCTACCGAGGGTTATTTTTCCCTTTTTAATAACGAACCTACACAAGGAAGATGATTGCATCGAAATTCAGAAGAACTAAAAAAAGGTCTAATGGTAGCAGGACTTGTTAGTGCGAAGCAACACATACAGAACCTTGAGCACGTATAATACATGTGGGCGAAACCAACTGTGATGATAGGTTCATTGGAATCAAATCCTATCACCCTTCACATACTCGCGATGCGGAACTCTGCGCACGTATGATACACGTGGGCGAAGTGCTGGGTGTCAGTATAAATAACCAATAGCTATTAGCCACCTTAATAACCCAAAAATTCCCCTAGAGCTTCTCGTAATAAGTTCATCCTTAATGACCGTACGAGATTTTCAAACTAATTTCTTACAAGTTTTATTCTAAAAGGTGTTTTAAGGCCTGTTGCTATCTCTGTCATGCTTTTTGAGCTCTGATACCAGCTGTGGCAGAACCGCCCAAATTAACTCAGCTAAAGCACACTTAAGTCACCTAACACGCGATCATGTACTTTAAGCGAGTCAACTCGAAGCACACTTAAGTCGCCTAACACGCGATCATGTACTTTAAGCGAGTCAACTCGATCGTCCATCGGATTCCTTCGGATAAAACCACTTGATGCAGGATCAAGAAAAGCAAAGCTCACATGATGGTGAGTGATTCCAGAGATTACAACAGTCCATCTAGATTAAACAAGTGCACCGATTTATTACAACATAGCATTCGAAATTCAAACATAAGTTTGCAAGTATTCAAGCAGCGAAAATAAAACGAATGATAGCTAAAGCGTCGAAGCACGACATCATGATGAAGCCAATCATGACATCACTGACCCCTATGATCGCCGTTCGAGGAGGGATCCCACTCGACCGTCCAACCCAGAAGGAGCTGGGTAGGCCAAGTAACACTTGTAGCCATTTCATTCTCAAAACCTGAAAAAGAGTGCCACAAACAAGGCTGAGCGACTACACTCAACAAGACTTAACCGACGGGTGGTAACTACTTCCACCAACACCTAGACATGCAGGCTTTTTGGCTATGGGGTTTGTTTTTGCCAAAAGCAACTAGTGCATGTCCTTACTTTCAATATTTTAGCCACAATTTTCTACATTCATTTACCAGTCTAGGTTAGCAGCTATACTAAACAAGCATAGTTTCCAAGCAATTTATGACAAGCATCAATATTAACATCATCATCATATTCCATTCTTACTCAGTGTAGCATAGCGATCAAGTAGTCCCAAACTGTGAGAGGTAGACGAATCGATTTGAATTTCTTAACCATGCATGGCAAACCTAATCCCATGACATTCGTGCACCACTAATGGTCGCTTCACTTGCCAACCGTCCCCATCGATCCCTAGGCACGTGTCAGGTCCAAACTTCCTTTGGCATGCAATGCTCCACAGTCCCGGTCTCTATCGTACTGTGACCGCACTTGCACCCACATGATGCACCATGGGAACTATGTTCCAAGGACAGCAGGGGTATAAGCCATGTCCTGGTTCAATCAGGTACTAGGCTTCCCCATCCCATACTAGGTATGAGATTAGTACCTTCAAACACTTGATCACGAACACTATCACATCTCGACCTTAGTCCACTTTCATTTAGATAGATAGGGCAACCACCGAGTACCGAACATAAGCTCAGCCCCATCCATCGTCCTTATAGTTGCAACAAAATGATGAACATTCAACTCCTATAACTCACGAGTGACAGGAAATCACTCAACTTTTATCGAGTCCTATTAAGCATTGCAACTACTCGACTTCTTATACTAGTGTTTAGATCAAGGGATGCTACATTCATGCATCTATGGTTTCAATCAATTCCTAGAAACATAAATGCATAATTAAGGCAACCAAATATATTGCAAGGATTTAAAGATAGAAATTTATACTTAGGGGCTTGCCTTCACACCTGGAGTTAGCGAACTGGTCCTCGGCTTGCTCTTGCACGGGCTCGACTCCGGCATGGTGCAGATCCGCTACGGCCTCCTCCTCTTGCGTCGGGTGGAGCTCGTAGGTGCCGTCGACGATGTTCAGTTCTACATGATATGCAAGTGCAAATGATTCAAGATGCATGTTCAAGTATCTGAATGGCATTTCATATATTATTACAAAAGAAACTTTATCGCAAGACATACAACTCCTAGATCAACACATACACCGATTGCTTCATAGGTATTGCATTTTCATGATTTAACACTCGGCCTTCTTGATGGTGATTGTGTACACCTATATTATGTGTTTAGTTACTTAAGATCGGAAAGTTATCCTGTTTCTAATGTTTTTATGTGCTTCTTCCAATATACCCTTTTTATCCTTTTTATTATTTAATGTTTTCTTTATCGCTTATAAACCGGTTCATCTTCCAAATTTCTTTTGACTAACCAAACAGCTACACATGAAGGTGAAAATTTACCAGCAACTTAAGTTTGTTACTATGAAGCTGCTATAAAAAGTTGGGGTCCATTAGAGGTGCACAAAAATGATTAAACATGTTTTATTACCCTAAGGTAGAATGCAACTAACTATTTTTTAAGTCACAACCCATAATGAATCTGGAGATGAAATTTTAACAGTGGGGTCTAGGGGTGAGGTATGCGCTTTGGTGAATTTTTCATGATTTTTAGTGAAGGACATCTATTTTCCATATATTACTCCTATTTATCTTTCTCTAAAAAGGAAAGTTGGTTTCATCAAGTTTCAGTCAAGGTTTCATATTTTTCCTGTAAACTACACTTCATCACTAAACTGATCCAAGTGGTTTCATATCCTTCTCATCTCTGCATTAAACATTATGCAAAAAGAAAAATCTACCCTTAGATTTTAATTATAAAACTAAAACAGTGGCTTAAACACCTGTGCTAGTCTCCAACTATTTTTCTAAGCTTCTATTCTCTGAAACAAACACTTGAGAGTTGTATTCATCTTTTTAACATTTTTCTTTGATTTATTAAGATTTAAATGGCCTAAACAAGAAATAAAACCTAGAGGACAACATACAACAGTGACATGTGCAAAGTTATTTTTCTGTGAAACTACACAACTCAAGGATTCCAAAACATCTTCATTTGCTATTTTACGATTTTTCTACAATTTACTACGAATTTCTAAAGTTTCAGCCTTTTTAGATCTAGGAAAAAAGAAAAACTGAGGCAATCTTCCAATCTGCCCCCCTGGTCTACGGGTTAATCGCGCACAGATCCCTGCATTTTGCGCCTACACCCCTGGACAGATTCCACCTTCAAACATAAAGCCTGCAACTTTCTACCGGACCCCCTAAGCTTTCTATTCTCTCGCAAGCACGCCCTGCACCTTCGTCAACCTCCAGTCACGCACGGGACAGCCACGCAGGGGCGCCTGAACTGGCGGCGGCGCGGCTGCGCCGGTGCGGCGGCGCTCCTTCCCTCCCCAACAACTTCCCCAAAACGCTCCCCTCCTCCAGGTGCATCTCCCCCATGCTCTCAACCTCCCTAATCCGCACCCCTAGCCTACCCACGGCGAGAGGCGGCGCACGGCCGGCGGCATGCGCGGAAACAAGCGCAGAAAGTCGACGGAAGCGGAAAGAACACGCCAGCACGAGCTTCAGGGACTCACTTACGGTCGATTTGAGGCGTTAGACGGGGACGACGGTGGTCGGAAGGTGGGGCGCCACGTTGGGGCAGTGGTGGTGGTTGGAAGGTTTCTGAGTTTGGGGAAACTGCGATTCCGGCCGGTGGAGTGGACGGCGGGCGACGAAGAGGGGCTGAGGACGGAGAAGGGAAGTGCAGGCGGCGTTGGCGGGCTACTTATAGCCTCGCAGGGCTCTGGCTGGCTGGGGCCAGCGGATGGGACCAGAGGGGCGGGGCGGCGAGGCGGCGTTGTAGACGAGGGCGCAGGGATAGGGCGGGGGCTCGCGGTTGGCGAGCGGGCGCGCTGCTGCGTCGCGTCACGGGCGGGCGTTGGCGGAGGCGGCGGCGAGGTGTCAGCGGCGCCACCGATTTGGAGATAAAACGCATCAAAGTTTGGCAAAACTGAAAATTTCAGACTTAGCGAGATTTCAATATCCTGTCAGGGTTGACCATTTTAGGTGTGTTTGACCCTGTTTTTGAAACCCTTTTGTGCAGATTTTGGCCTAACTCCAATAATCAAAGTTACTAATGGTTTGTAGCTCTAAAAGTTTTGTATAGGATTCAGCTCGAGTTTATATTGGAATTTTTGAAATAAAGAGCTCCAAAGTTGAGACTTTTCTTGATTTGCACCTTTCAGCACAGATTTGTAATTGGAGATTTTGACCCTTTTCTGATCAGTTTCAAGCAAAGTGCTAATTACAAAAGTTGTTAGAATTTGTGAGTTCTACAACTCTTAGTTGGACAGATTTTTAAGTTCTTAAGCAAAAATTTGAGTTATGGCTTAAACACGTGTTTTAACTTGTGAGGGCAAATGGGTCAATTTACTTGGATACACAGCTGTTCATTGGTTCCATTATGCTCTAATGACTTCACTTAAGCTTAATGAAAGTTTAATTAGGCTAGTTTGTTACAAGAAGTTTGGAGGTGATGCTTGATTATGATTTCAATGATCCTTCATTGTTGGTGGAAGCTTCATGGCATCAGCTAAGCTAGCCATGGCGCCGCCCAAGCCCACCACTCCCGACGTTGCCAAAAGCCCAAGAACAAGGTCACCCCTACGCAGGTCGCTGTCGATGCAGGACCCACAGGATACCCCACAAGGGAGAGAGAAGATCTAGTCCAACTAGAATTCTTCTCATGTAATCTTAGTAGTAGAACTATTAAGTAATCCTACTAGGAAATCTCATTGTAAACCGACGAGGACTCTGGCCTCCTGACTATATAAAGAAGGGCAGGGCTCCTGAGAGAAGAGGACGACAATTGTACAACACAACATATCACAATTAATCCAACGCAAAGGCTAATGCCGACTGGACATAGGGTTATTACTCGATCTACGATCGAGGGCCTAAACCAGGATAAATCAACTGTCTCTTGCGTTAACCATCAAGTTCAGCTTACGCCGAAGCCCGAACATACTGCCCCGGGTACCCCCATGATAGGCTATCGGTGGTGAAACATCGACAGCAGGCGCGTCAGGTAGAGGCTTTCGGCGACTTTGCATCCGAAAGCTCGATGGACCTCGATAACATGATCTTCCCGACGGGATCAACTTTCATCTTTGGCTCATGGATCTGCGAGGCGGACAACTACGGCAGGCTCCAAAGCCATCTCCTCAAAGATCCGGATCAGCATGAAGAATTTCCTATTTCGACAACTACGACGGATCAGCTCACCAGAAGATTCGCGCAGCTCATAATATCCGATTCAAATAAGATTTCACGGCTACGCGCATCCGACTCGAATTCAAGCTCCGTGTCCAAGATGAAGTCTTATTCGAGTGCTTTCAAGAAACCAAGTTCTTTTTTGGCAAGATTCCAGAGCACAACCCAAAACAACTCGGATTACCCTCAGAGTTCTTTCAAGAAGTCGAGTTCTTTTCCATTTGGGCTCGACAACATGGCAAAATCCTATTAGGGACAGTTCGAAAGATCCTTTAATCCAATGTTCGGGATACCACTGACAGGAGCCCAGGAGGGTCTCGTGCTAACGATAACATTGCAAGACTGTATCACCCACTGGCCAGGTTCCATTCCTGAAGATAGCGAAACCCAACTAGTCAGCACAACAACAACAACAGCTATTCTACCTTACCAAGAAGGAGACTCGATCTACGACATCGAGGCATCTACTAAAGTTATTAGCGACTTCGACAGCATGAAAACTAACGCCAATAACAGAACGGCTCATACACGAGAAGTGCTCATGGTTCGACGTCCTCGGTCACCATTAAATCCCCCGGAAGCACCCGATGTCAGGTCATCAGATGAATCAGAATCCAACATATCACCCTTTGCCCAGGGCTACAATGGAGAAATCAAGAGTCAGAAACAAGCTAGAGAAAAAAAACAAGTTGAAGCAAGGGCGCCAACACCGTGCTAGGCAGCGCAGGGAAGCTTGGATCAGATATGAGTCAGAGTTGGCTGAGTATGACAAAAGAAAATCGCAACGAGAAGTCAAAGGAAGACGCACAGCAAATACGCCTTACGATAAGATTCGAGAAGCATTAGAAGAACTCAGAGTAACTTCACATCCCGGTGAGAAGTATGAATAGCTCCAGGACTTGCTCCGATCGACGATCTCGAGAACGCATGAAGAGAGAGCTCGATCAAGACTACCCGCCAGATCAACAACCCACAGGCAAGAAGATCAAAATCAAAGGAAATCCACTTTCGAAAGACTTGGGCCGGGTGGAAGCCATGATAGAGGAAGCAGGAAGGAACATAATCAAGGCCACCGATTTGAACAACCAAGGAAGACCAGGAGTAGGGTGCCTACCCTGACAACCTCATAAGATTATTCCCATCAAAACAATAGTTAGCCAGAAGAAGGTGCCGAATCCGAATTCAAAGAAACCAGGACACACGACAGATTCCCCTGTTTCGCGAATAGGCTTGCATTGGTACGATTACCTCACAAATTCAAACCGTCTAACCACTCTAAGTATGATGGCAAAACTGAACTAAGGCAATGGCTCAGAATATATTCGCAATCAATTGAACTAGCTAGAGGAGACGACGATATCAAAACCCTGTTCTTTCCCATGGCACTGGAAGCCATGCCCCTCCAATGGTTCGACAAACTAAATCCAGGATCTATCAAAAATTGGGAGGATTTGCAAAGAGCTTTTTATGAGAATTTCACAGGAATCATTACACACCCAATCACTCATGCAGAACTAAAAGGACTCAAGCAAAAAGGAGGTGAAAGTCTCAGAAATTACTATCGACGATTCGGCAAACTACGAGCTCAAGTGCATGACATAACCGAATGAGAAGTAATTGAAGCTTTCTCTCACGAAATCATGGCTAGATGGCAATTTCAAGACTTCTACAAAGAAAATCCGAGAAACAATGAAGAATTCAGATGAACAGTAGAAAAGATGATTACTGCAGAAGAAAAAACACGAGAGAGGTTCCCGGACAGAAGCAACCAGGACAACTCGGACAAGCAAAATCACCGAAATAGCAGACATCAAGAAAGAAAACGTAGACCAGACAATACTATGGCAATAGCCGACAAATCAAAGAAGTTTTCCAAACCCAGAAGATATGATGACATTGAAAACATACGTTGCCCATTGCACCCTAATGGGAGGCACACCATCGGAAATTGCTACACTTTCAATGATCGATACACAAGAAAAGATAGTAAGGAAAACACCAAAGAGGACAATCAGAAAAGAGATGAAGACAACCACGAGGATAAAGGATTCCAAAAACCCAGGGGAATAGTAGCAGTGATTTTCTCAGGGGCTCCGGATTGCAGAAGCAAACATCAAGAAAAACTAGCGCTACGGACCATTATGACAGCAGAATCGGATACACCAAGATATCTCAATTGGTCATAGTATCCTATCCAATTTACCAGAGAAGACCAATGGACTAGCGTGGAAAACGCAGGCCATTATCCACTGGTTCTAGATCCAACTATTGCTGGTATGACCGTCACCAAAGTACTAATTGATGGGGGAGCTAGACTCAACATCATCTTTTCAGAAACTCTAAGGAAAATGGGACTACAACTCGTCGAGATGATCACGCCAACATGCACACCTTTTTATGGAATAGTCCCCGGCAAAGCAGCCATGCCACTAGGACAAATTACTTTACCCGTTACTTTTGGAACTCCTTCAAACTACCGAACCGAGTTTATCAAATTTGAGGTCGCTGACTTCGATTCGTCATATCATGCAATCCTCGGACGCCCAGCACTAGCCAAATTCATGGCAATACCACATTATCCGTAATTACTACTTAAGATGACAGGACCCAACGGTATCCTTTCTCTTCGAAGCGATTTGAAGCGTGCTTTTGACTGCGACGTTCAGGCGATCCAAATTGCAGCTAAAGCACAAGCTGACAATGGAAGAAAAGAAATAGCCACAATCGCTGCAGAGACAAGCCAAGAAGAATTAGAAATACCGGCTAAAAAGCCCAGCATCATCGCACCACCAAAAGAAGCCGACGTCAAGCAAATCGACTTAGGCACAGGCGATACCTCCAAGACAGCAACCATCAGTGCTCACCTCTCGGCAAAATAGGAACTCGCGCTCACCAACTTTCTTCGGGACAACAAAGATATCTTCGCTTGGAAGCTGGCCGACATGCCAGGAGTCCCAAGGGAGTTGGCTGAGCATAGAATTGATGTTAATGAAAGCTCCAAGCCTGTAAAGCAACGGCTACGACGATTCTCACCCGATAAAAAGGCAGCAATTAAAAAGGAAATAACAAAACTGATGGCAGCCGGATTCATCAGGGAAATCCTTCATCTAGACTGGCTAGCAAACCCGGTCCTTATGTAGAAGAAAAACATGGACAAGTGGCGCATGTGCGTCGACTACACAGATCTCAACAAACATTGCCCAAAAGATCCGTTCGGGCTACCACACATTGACCAGATAGTTGACTCAATAGCAGGATCTGCACTATTATCTTTTCTCGATTGCTATTCAGGGTATCACCAGATCGCACTAAAAGAACAAGACCAGAGCAAGACATCTTTCATCACCCCGTTTGGTGCCTACTGCTACAAGACCATGTCGTTTGGACTAAAGAACGCTGGTGCCACGTACCAAAGAGCTATCCAAACTTGCCTTGGGAATCAAATCGGTGAAAATGTGGAGGCATACGTGGACGATGTAGTGGTGAAAACAAAGAACCCAGACACTCTGATTGAAGATTTAAAGCAAACCTTCGAAAACTTGAAGAGATGGAGATAGAAATTGAACCCAAACAAATGTGTATTTGGAGTTCCCTCGGGACAACTACTCGGATTTTTGGTCAGTCAGCGCGGGATCGAAGCCAGCACCAAGCAAATTCGAGCTATAACAGAAATGGGCCCACCTAGAAGTAACAAAGATGTGCAAAAACTAACAGGATGCATGGCGGCCCTCAACCGTTTCATATCAAGACTCAGCGAAAAGGGGTTACCTTTCTTTAAACTACTAAAGAAGACAGACAAGTTCGAGTGGACAATAGAGGCCGACGAAGCTTTCAAAAAACTTAAAGAATACCTCACCTCGTCGCCTGTCCTGACACCTCCAAAGAAAGATGAAGATATGATGCTATATATTGCGGCGACTTCTACCGTAATCAGCACGGCAATAGTCATAGAAAGAGAAGAACAAGGGCGTGTGTATAAAGTGCAATGTCCCGTATATTACATCAGCGAAGTACTGTCAGAATCCAAAATCCGGTACCCGCATGTACAAAAACTACTCTACGCTCTACTCATCACCTCACGCAAGCTTCGCCACTATTTCAAAAGCCACAAGATTACCGTGGTGACAGATTTTCCACTCGGAGACATCCTACACAATAAAGATGCCACAGGGCACATATCCAAGTGGGCAGTTGAAATCGGAGCTCTTAACATCGATTTCACCCTGCAGAAAGCAATCAAATCTCAAGCCCTCGCCGATTTTGTGGCCGAGTGGACAGAGATTCAACAATGTTTATCAGATACAATCCTTGACCACTGGAAGATGTACTTTGATGGATCACTCAAACTAGGCGGGGCCGGTGCAGGCGTTCTCCTCATTTCTCTAGAAGGAAAACAACTCAAGTACGTCCTTCAGATATTATGGCAAGCTACAAATAATGAAGCAGAATATGAAGCCCTCATCCACGGGTTACGAGTGGCAATTACTCTCGGAATAAAGAGATTACTCGTATACGGCGATTCAGCAGTAGTCATCAACCGAGTCAACAAAGATTGGGATTGCACCAAAGAAAACATGAGTGCTTACTGTGCTGAAATACGGAAACTTGAAAAACATTTTCAAGGATTAGAAATTCTACACGTCCTGCGCGATTCCAACATTGCAGCAGACGTCCTCGCCAAGCTCGGATCAGATAGAGCGAAGGTTCCACCCGGCGTATTCATAGAAGAGCTATCAGTTCCCTCTATCAAACAACCTGGTGAAACAACCCATGAAATTTAGGCTAAAGGCATTCAGATCTTGGTAATCAACACTTCATGGAGCCAAGTTTTCATCGACTACATCAAAGAAAATAAATTACCAGCAGATAAAGCAGAAGCCACCCAAGTTGTTCGCAGAAGCAAAAACTATGTTCTAGTAGGAGATAGACTTTACAGAAGAGCAGCATCATCAGGAGTACTCCTAAAATGTGTCTCATTTGAAGAAGGAAAAGAGATCCTTGATGAAATACACTCAGGTTGCTGTGGAAATAATGCCGCTTCAAGAACACTAGTTGGCAAAGCATTTTGCACTGGATTCTACTGGCCAACCACTTTGAAAGACGCAGAAGAACTTGTCAGAAAATGCAAAGGTTGCCAAATGTTTGCAAGACAAGCCCATGTGCTAGCTCATAATCTTATCTACATCCCACCCGCTTGGCCTTTTTCCTGCTGGGGGCTAGATCAAGTAGGACCTCTGAAGAAAGCAAAAGGCGGCTTCGAGTACATCTTTGTAGCAATCGACAAGTTCACCAAGTGGATTGAATACAAACCACTCGCAAAATACAGCGCAGCAAAAGCAGTCGAGTCCATCCAAGACATTATACACCACTTCGGGATGCCCAATCGAATCATCACAGATCTAGGTTCCCCCTTCACGGCTACAGAATTCAAAAGCTGGGCACAAGACTGTGGTTTCAGTATAGACTACGCATCTGTTGCACATCCAGAAGCCAACGGACAAGTAGAAAGGGCTAATGGACTCATACTAGCTGGATTAAAACCAAGATTATACAAAGAACTAGTAGACTATGGAGCCAAGTGGATTGAAGAATTGCCTAAAGCAGTATGGGGGCTACGAACTCAAATGAGTAGAGCAATAGGCTACTCACCCTTTTTCCTAGTTTACGGGACAGAGGCCGTACTACCTGCCGACTTGATCTGAACATCACCAAAGATAGAACAATACGATGAAGGAGAAGCAGAACACACAAGAAGATTAGAACTCGACAGCTCAGAAGAAGTCAGAATAAACGCTACCCTCCAATCAACCAGATACCTATAAGGTTTAAGACGACACTACAACAAGAGTACCCATCCTCGATCATTACAAGTCGGAGACTTAGTGCTAAGAAGGATACAAAAGACTGATGGACGACATAAGCTACTCAGTCCATGGGAAGGTCCGTTCATTGTCACAAAAGTCACCGAACCAGGCACATACAAGTTAATAACCGAAGATGGAAGAGAAATCAGCAATACATGGCACATCAGCCAGTTAAGAAGATTCTACGCGTAAAAACAACTCAAGAGAAAACGGATATGCAAGTCACAAGGGACCAACGTTCACAATCGACGAAGGACAATATTCTTTGACAACATATGTATTAGTTTATATTCATGATCAATAAAGATGATATTCATCCACAGCATCTTTTGTCATGACTTTCAATGAGTTGTTGTAATGAAACAAAAAGCAAAATGGCTGAAAACATGCCTGAGCATCCCGGCCGAGAGCAAAATAGCTGAAAAGACGCTTGAGCCCGCCGATGAGGGTAGCTAAAAGCTAACACCCGAAACAAAAAGCAAAATGGCTAAAAACATGCCTGAGCATCCCGGCCGAGAGCAAAATAGCTGAAAAGATGCTTGAGCTCGCCGATGAGGGTAGCTAAAAGCTAACACCCAAAACAAAAAGCAAAATGGCTGAAAACATGCCTGAGCATCCCGGCCGAGAGCAAAATAGCTGAAAAGACGCTTGAGCCCGCCGATGAGGGTAGCTAAAAGCTAACACCCAAAACAAAAAGCAAAATAGCTGAAAATATGCCTGAGCATCCCAGCCGAGAGCAAAATAGCTGAAAAGACGCTTGAGCCCACTAATGAGGGTAGCTAAAAACTAACAACCAAAACTAGTCGACCGAAATTAAGCTTAAAAAGACCCTCCAGCTCTTCGTTTTGAAAAGCAAGAGGCTCGGGGGCTACATCCAGATAGGAATACTCTTTTCCTCAGAAAAGCACAAGCGCCACTCAAGAAAGCACTCGGATGCCAAAGTTTGTCAAGGCAACATTCAATGCCAAGTCGTTTTACATAGCGCAGACGAAAGGTTGTCAACGCAAAGATCTACACCTAACAAGTCTGCCGAAGTTTGCCAAGCGCGGACAAGGTACTCGGCGGATCACAAAAGAGGAAGAAGAGAAAAGTACTCGACAAATCGAGGGATTTCGTCAGGATAACACACAGAGTTGAGCAGAGACGAAAACAGGACAAAGTACTCAGCAAGTCAAGTAAATCCGACCACACCCGGGCAAAGAATACATCAACAAAAATAAAGAATCTTCATTTTAAGAGGAGTGTAATATTACAAGAGGCTGATCAATTGGATCAGGCATTGTCATCAGGAAGGGAAATATCAATGTTAAGACTATCTACAACCATACTGGCTAAACCTTCGACCTCAGACTCCATCCTCTCAACAGCATCAAGGTATTCTTGGCTATTAGCTTCCTCCGCTATCTTGGACAGAGGCGCCTCTGGAGCAAGGACCCGGACCTGGGCTAGCACATTCTTGGTACATACTTGAGCGCACTTCTTCGCGAACTCTTGGAAACAAGTCGGAATCCGAGGAATGAACTGAGCCCAAGATTGCCCGTCATCCACTAGAGTCCGGAGAACATCAGCTACTAAACGAAAAGATTTCTACAAAACGTTCCAATTTTCAGTAGCCGTCGCCAGTTTCCCAGACAAGCCTTCAATAGTTTTTTTGGGCCTGCACAAGATCTCTGTCAGCTCCACGCCTAATCAGCTTAGCAAGGGCGAGTTCTTCCTCAGCACGAGTAATTACCTCCTCAACCTTGTTATGACTGGAGCGGACAAGAGCCTTCATTTCATCGATACTCTCCGAGAGCTTCTGCTTCTTAACTCGGAGAACTAGACAAGACACCCAAGAACAAGTCAGCAAAAAAAGAAGTCAAAATACAAGAAGAAACAGGTAGAACCCGTGGCACCTTTGCATTCATTCTTCACAGACTCCACCGCGGCATCTCTCTGCTTCTCCGTCTCCACTACCTGGGCACGAAGGGTCTTCTCCTCCTTTTGGTGCATTTGACGCTCTGTCTCCAACTCAGCCCAGAGAAGGTCGAGATCGGCTTTCAGAGCGTCCACCTCAGAAGACAACTTTCTCCCATTTTTAGATGAGAAAAAGAAGCCAGAATGATCACGAGAAAAAGACTGAGCAAAAAGAGGCAAAGAGAAACAAGGCATAAGGACAGAAGAAAAACAAGCACACAAAAAAGGAGTGGCAGTAAAACCTACCTGGAGCTTTTCACCAAAAGAAGTCACGAGGGTCGACAAGCTCCCCCAGGCTATGGTCAGCTCCGATAACCGATGGGTGGCGTCGAACTGTTGCACCACGTCACCGGAAAAAGAGGGACCGCCGGAAATAAGAGAAGGGGAAGGAGAGGCCGGCTGGGGTGAAGAAGGAGCAACCAAAGCAACCTCCAGGGAAGCCAGAGCCAAACCCTCAGAAGGACCCAGCACGATAGCCACAGTCACCTCCGGAGCGGCCAAGTCCGCAACTTCGCCAGGTAGCTCCGAAGCCCCCGCAGCAACTTCATCAACAGAATGTTGTGAGTCCTGAGGCTTGGAACTCGTTGGCATGACGGGAGGCAGAGAAGAAGTCGATGAAGAAGCAAGAGAAGACGAAACACTAAAAAGTGATAAAAGGAAGCACCGATAAGAACTAGAAGAAGGAAGATAGAAGCCAAAAAAGATAAAAGCCAGAATTTACTCACCCAACCACTTTCTTCTTCGCGAAGCCAAAAGAAGGCCTCGCAGGGGGAACCACGACGGTGAAAACATCCCCGCCACCCGGCGACGGGAGCGGGATAGCCGACAACGGAGCTGTGGAAGAACTCCGCACTGGAGGAGCAGTAGAGCTCGGTACCGAGGCTACCAAAGAACTTGACACCGGAGCTTCAGAAGAAGTCAGCACGGGAGCTTCAGAAGAACTCACACCCGACCTCCGATTACTTCAAAAAGTTCAAGACTAAAAGTCAAGACAAAGAAGAGAAATTTAATGCAACAGGAATATGAAAAACAACTCACCGCCGCATGATGAGGGGTACTTCATCATCCTCTTCTTCCTCAGCCAAAGAAACCAGAGCACCTGCTGAAAAGAGGATAAAAAGTACTCGGTTCAAGAGAGAAACAGGAAAATAAAGGAATAAAGAGTATTAAATGTGCTCACCTAAGAGCATGCTAGCAACAACTAGAGTACCTGAGGGAGTACTTGGTTTGCGAGGCTTCTTGGAGACAGGCAGGCCAGATAAAGACCCATCCGTTCGCCCCCTCTTCGGGACACTACGAGGACCGCGAGGGAGTAGACGAGGAACATATTCTTCATATACATCAACAAATCCGGAAGAAACCCCAGGAAGGGCGGTAGAGGTTTGGGACTTACTAATTACGGAAGTTCCAGCAAGTTTATCCCCAGTCTCTGCCATGGCGGGGAGAACATCAAGAGGGATCGGGTCGACAAAGTTCCGCCCAAGCTCCTGCGAAAAAGGATAAAACACTAAGACAAAGAAAAGCTAAGCAAGAACGGATGCAGCAAGAGTACATAAAGTACTCAAACAAAAAGATAGACAACTCACAATTGGGGGTGGGTTGTTGGCTAAGAACTTGGAGACAGCAGGAGGAATGACGCCCACTCCTTTCAGCATCTTCTAGAGACGCTCGAGTACCTCCTCATCGGTCAGCTCAAGAGCTGAGACCATGCGTGAAGGATCCTCGGCCCTAGAATACTCAAAGCCAAGATGCTCCTGCTCTTTCAAAGGCTGAACCCGGCGACGAAGAAAGCTCGAAACAATACCGAAGCCAGTCAAACCCTGCTGTTTTAGCATGCTAATCCTATCAAGGAGTGGCTGGATCACTTGAATCTCAGCAGGTGACTCAAGCTTCTTGTCCCATCGGTCATTCACCACAGGACTAGATCCAGAGTGGACGACGAGGGAAGGGATCAAATTGGCAACGTAAAACCACTCGACACGCTAATCTTTTACAGAATCGACCAGGTCATAGTCAAAAAACTTAATCTTGAGACCCTGGCGAAACTGAATCCCGCAACCGCCAAGAACGCTGGTTTCTTCACGGCGGGGTTGAGGTTTCAGACGAAAGAAAAAGCGAAAAAGAGATAGAGAAGGAGGGATTCCAAGGAAAGCTTCACAAAGATGAACGAAAATAGAAAGATGGAGAACGGCATTGAGAGTTAGATGGTTTAGACTAACCCCGAAATAACCAAGAAACTGATGAAGGAAGGCGGAAGCAGGAAGGCAAAGTCCGGCGCGGACAAAGGAAACGAAGAGGACAATCTCACCAGGACCCAGAGCTGGAACCCGATGCTCGCCCGGAACTCTCCATTCAGCGATGACTTTGCTTTGGATCAAGCCGTCGCTAACGAGCTCGCGCAGCTGGTCTTCGCTTGTTGTTGGAGCCAGCCAAACCTTCTGAGTAGCCCTCATGGCCTCGAACTCCTGGTTTTCGATCAATGGAGATGGAGATCCCGATCTTCCGTCAGGTGATGGTAACTATCGTTGTGGCGGAGAATGACACACCGATCCGGCTTCAGATCGAAAGATCGAACCCTGCAATCCTAGCACCACAGCTCCTCTGGTTATCAACCGAGTCACGGACCAGGTTGACCTCGCCAAGAAGGCTAATCCCTGCCTGCACAACGAAGAACACAAGCAAGAACAAGAAAGATCGCAACCAAATTGCAGATGTATGATTAATCTCACGAGTTGGGGTCTCACAAACCGAAGAACGGCGAAACTGTTCTTGACAGAATAATCTAAGCAAAATCCAAACCCTAAAGTAGGTGGTGGCTACTGATTATATAGCCTAAGGGATGTCCAAGGATCCCTCTTCATGTCCTAAAGGTGTCCCAACACGTTACAAGGCCCAACGGCCCAAAAGAAGGTGTTGTAGCACCCTGATAGATTCTGGATGCTGACTTGTTTCGACGATTCCCGTTGATTACGAAGAGCTTTTGATGTGAAACCACTTGGATTGGCTTCCTTATCAAATTATCTTTCTATCCATATGTGGATCATCGAAAACGGAGTTCGGATGCGTCCTGGGCGTCCATTTTATTGCAGACTGGTCCTGATGGCCGAGACAGACTCGAACTCGGATTGGACTGGGCCTCTGGCTTGGCTTGGACGTCCTTGCTGGCCTCCTAAGGTGGTGGCCAAGGAGGAGGACGTCCAAGGCCATCTCTTAGGTGTTCTTCATCTTCTTGGGGCGTGCTCCAACTTGGGCCTGGGTCCCAAGGATGTCTAACAAGTCCATGACGACAGTGTAGCTCCCGCCAGAAATAGCGACAGAATATATTGGTGATTTGAAGGCCTTGCTGATGTGATATTGAGATGGAACCAGATCTATTTGAAAGCTTATCAAACAAGCTTTCCATCAAGTGCTCATTGACCTCGATCGTACTCCGGATGGATGAGTTATGGCCTTCCTCAATGAGGCACTGTCGGGCTGCCGACGAACCGAAAGTTCAACTTTGATGAACTTACATTATGAAACACATTTGAACCTACAATCAAATAGTGACATGTACATGTGGAACCAAGTGAATTATAACCAAAGCCACTATGCAAATGTAGGAACAAACGCACCTTATAATCATTGTTCCTATCCGAAGGTGCCATGTCCTCATCATCCTCCCCTTCTTGACAATAAACCGTCCTCGGTTTGGGATTAGATGAAGAAAACATTGTTGGTAGTAGCCAATATTGCTCCCCTTCTTGAAATTTAACATGTTTCTTTATAACAAAACTAGGGGAACTCGACATGACAAGATTATAGCAATTGGAATCCTTTGGTTGATCATACTTTTGCACAATATAAGGAGATTTCAGATTTGAACAAATATAGACACGATGCACCATATACTCTCCTTTGCAATTATATTTTCCAATAAAATAATATGTATGTCTAGAGAACCATGGCAAATCAGCATATGCATAAAGTTTCTCCTCTAAAGAACTAAGATTACACGGAACATCAAATTCAATGTAACCCAAAGTATTTAAAGAAGACAATAATTTTAGCTCATTAACTTCACTAGCATTATGAATAACAAGTCTATTTTCAGCACAAGTGCTCATTTTCAGCACACATATAGCGTGATCATTCTTCAATGATTGTATGGGTATAACATAAATATCATCATGCAAGTCATCTTCATTACAAGAAACATCAAGCAAATCATCTTGTGACAAAGGTAAATCAAGCGAATGCTCCACTAAAATTTGCTCTATCATAGCATGATTGGTGAAAAAATTCAGCACATCAAGAGAACTCTCACCTTCTGTGAGTTTAGCATCATGGGCATTACCTTTGCTCTCATGTTCAGCAGGGGTAATCGTTGATGGTTCTGAATTTTCACATGAGGCTGTGAGCTTCTCATTTTCTATCACGTCATCCTTGCTCTTTTCTACATTGTCCTGCAAAAGGTTAGGCATAGCAGGAGGAATAACAACAGACTCTTCCTCTAAATGGTGCACCTCATCATATGAAGTCAAAATAGGAGGTGGATTAACAAAGGTTTCTCGCATAAGAAGTTTCATATCATTCCAAGTTTGAGGCTTATCAGAAGGATCTAAAGACTCCCACCAAGATAAAGCAGAATGTCGTAAAACACTAGCTGCATTTTTTATCTTCCTCCTTGGACACATAAAGCGAGTAGCAAATATATTATCGATGGCAATTTCCCACTCCATGTACTCATCAGCACCTATACCATCATAAGTCGGTGGATACGAACAACCTGTCATTGTTAGAAGACAACAAAAGACAATACAAAAATATTATCCCTATCAAATGACTACGTGGTTGCAGTGGTGTCACTTTTGATAGCAAGTGGAAGCGTCTTACCAAGCTCTTACAAAGTTCTTACCAATGCAAGCAGTGGGCGGTACAACCGGTGGCTGGTTCATGATACCTATGAGGTAGTGGTACCGAGATTGCAAGGACCTTTTTTCTGTACTGATCTGAAGTATATATGTGGAGCTCAGGAGGTACGCAAAAGAACAAATATGTATATGTGGCACACAAGTCAGTGACAGACAGCAATATTGAATAAATGTCCAGAGCACTTGTCCTAGTTGCTGGCCTATACGTGTTTCTATCACCAGTTGTGATAAACAAGAGAGGAAACAAGGATGAAAGAAAACAAGTATTAAAGGTAGCAACGGATATGAACAAGGCAAAAGATACCACAAACAATAGAGCTATTGAGTGTTCCTTATGTGCTCCTTTTTGATATCTTCTATTCTCTTTTACTATTTTTTTTTCTTTTATTTTTTTGTCCAATCTTTTTTTTCTTGCTTTTTCTTTTTTGATATTTTTTTCTCAGCAAGGAGCACACAAGAATAAACCACAAAAAATTTGAGCTCAATTGAATAAAAGATGTGGCCTATAGAAAATTAGGACTGTGCTCTAAAAAGCATACCAAAACTTATAGGCCCAGAAACTCAATTTTCCTAATTGAATTTCGCAAATCTAATTTTTGCGAACCCAGCTTTGCTGGGATGAAATAGATCTAAAATTTTCTGGCGTTCTCCGTAAATATAAAATTTTCCCCGTTTCAAGTTCGGATGCAAAAGTTATGACTGTTTTAAGGAAGCTGCTCGAATCAGGGATTTAGTGGACACAAGATGCAAACCGATGGTGATACGGAATAGCGGCGGGTGAAGGGATCAACACAAACTAAAAAAGAACACAATCTAAACCAGCAACAAGACTTTGACCTAGGACACAAACTCAACAAAGCGGACTCTGAAACTGAATCATGCAAAGGCTATAGCGCGGATGGTTATAGGATAGGAAAAACGAGTATGGCACTGGACTATGGGACGAATGCGAAACACTCAAACGAGGGAATAAATGTGAACCTGATGGTATACCTTAGCTCTGATTACCACTTAATGGAGATGGGGATCCCGATCTTCCGTCAGGTGATGGTAACTATCGTTGTGGCGGAGAATGACACACCGATCCGGCTTCAGATCGAAAGATCGAACCCTGCAATCTTAGCACCACAGCTCCTCTGGTTATCAACCGAGTCACGGACCAGGTTGACCTCGCCAAGAAGGCTAATCCCTGCCTGCGCAACGAAGAACACAAGCAAGAACAAGAAAGATCGCAACCAAATTGCAGATGTATGATTAATCTCACGAGTTGGGGTCTCACAAACCGAAGAACGGCGAAACTGTTCTTGACAGAATAATCTAAGCAAAACCCAAACCCTAAAGTAGGTGGTGGCTACTGATTATATAGCCTAAGGGATGTCCAAGGATCCCTCTTCATGTCCTAAAGGTGTCCCAACACGTTACAAGGCCCAACGGCCCAAAAGAAGGTGTCGTAGCACCCTGACAGATTCTGGACGCTGACTTGTTTCGACGATTCCCGTTGATTCCGAAGAGCTTTTGATGTGAAACCACTTGGATTGGCTTCCTTATCAAATTATCTTTCCATCCATATGTGTATCATCGAAAACGGAGTTCGGATGCGTCCTGGGCATCCGTTTTATTGCAGACTGGTCCTGATGGCCGAGACAGACTCGAACTCGGATTGGACTGGGCCTCTGGCTTGGCTTGGACGTCCTTGCTGGCCTCCTATGGTGGTGGCCAAGGAGGAGGACGTCCAAGGCCATCTCTTAGGTGTTCTTCATCTTCTTGGGGCGTGCTCCAACTTGGGCCTGGGTCCCAAGGATGTCTAAAAAGCCCATGACGACAGTGTAGCTCCCGCCAGAAATAGTGACAGAATAGATTGGTGATTTAAAGGCCTTGCTGATGTGATATTGAGATGGAACCAGATCTATTTGAAAGCTTATCAAACAAGCTTTCCATCAAGTGCTCATTGACCTCGATCGCACTCCGGATGGATGAGTTATGGCCTTCCCAATGAGGTACTGTCGGGCTGCCGACGAACCGAAAGTTCAACTTTGATGAACTTACATTATGAAACACATTTGAACCTACAATCAAATAGTGACATGTACATGTGGAACCAAGTGAATTATAACCAAAGCCACTATGCAAATGTAGGAACAAGCGCACCTTATAATCATTGTTCCTATCCGAAGGTGCCATGTCCTCATCACTCGGCACCATGAAAAGCAAAGTAGCAAAGAGGAACACGAACACGGCTAGACTCTGGAACGACTACGTGTCCCAAATTGCTACTCGGAAGGACAAACTGCCATCAGCTACATTGTTTTCTTCAAAGGACGGACATAGTGCATCCGAGGCAGAAATCGGTAGCACGATAAGACAACATGGAGCAGAGAAGGCCGGCGGGCATCTGTCTACCCAAGACCAATGTGATGCTGGATATGATGTTGATCTGCACCAGACAGTCTCAGGATAGGCGACGAGGATCAACCCAGAACTGCCCGATGAAGAAACGAAGCCCACATCACAAGACTTCCTCCAACTACCGCCACGTACATCCTAGCACAATGCTATCGTGGGATTAGCCTACCTCTAATTCCTATCACAAGACTTCCTCCAGCTACGACAAGACACACAGGAACTACAAAATATGCCCGAGGGCTGCTCTACTTCACAAACTACCATGTTCATGACCACGAAGGTTTCAACAGAATGTCCAATAGATGAAAACAAGCACTCTGGGACAGTATTTATAGACCAAAGGAGCGGCGCACATGGACTAGGAGTACCAATGAAATAAGCCTAACAAAGGACATAGTGAAAAGATAGGACTCAATAATGGATGACTCAGGCGAGAGGAAACAGTACTCAAAGACGGGCATATTCGGAAGAATATACCAGCACAGTACAACCCATGAACAAAAGGCATTTACACTCAACCATCACCATACAACTACATCTGACAACAGCAGACTATCAAAGAATACGCCAAGACCTCGCATCCGAGTTCTTCCTAAACAAAACAACACGGATATACGCTCGGGGGCTCGGCCAGCATCATAGCTTAATCAACACTAAGCTAGGGAGCTCGGCCTTCATTTCAACTACTCCCGGAGGCTCGGAACCAAAGACAAAGGACCAAGAATACAAGAAACTCAAGACTACAACGACGACGACACATCAAGACTCTTCATCCGACTTCTTTTCTAAAGAGAAGAACTCGGAGAAAGCACGGGGCTGCGGGATACATAGCCCCAGAATTTTTTGAAGACAAGAATCTGGACCCTCCAACTTTTGCAAGCAAAAGCAAGAGGCTCGGGGGCTACACTCAGTGAGTGCAATTTTTACGAAAAATTGCACCCACCCAAAAAGAACCCGGACATAAGCTCGGAGGCTGCATGCCACGAAACTACTCAGATGATGGTTTAATCCAAGACTAAAGGGGCGCTTCGGAAAGATGCCGCGAAACTACTCGGATGATGACATAATCCAAGTCTCGGGGACTACTTCAGAACACAAATTTTTAAACAACATAAAGGATCAAGACCCTCCAACTTTTTATTCCAAATAGCAAGAGGCTCGGGGGCTACACTCAGTGAGTGCATTTTTTCTTCGAAAAAGCGCACGTCACCAAAAGACTTCCTCAACGCAGACCACTTCAAGACATTACGACAAAAAGAACCCGGAACGAGCCATATTCGAGTTCTTTTTGATAAAACTTCAACGAACAATCAGAGCAACTTCAAGACAAGATCCTCCAGCTCCTTGTTCCAAATAGCAAGAGGCTCGGGGGCTACAACCAGATGGATATACTTTTTCTTCAAAAAGCACTCACCACTCGAAGATCCCAAGAAGCGCTACAAGGTTTCACTCTAGAAAGCACTCGGATGACATTTTGTTCCTACTCAACAAGACTTGAAGGAGCAAAGCGAGACTTTCAGAGCTCAACCATGAAGTGCTCGGGGGCTTGTCGATGCGGGACCCACAGGATACCCTGCAAGGGAGAGAGAAGATCTAGTCCAACTAGGATTCTTCCCATGTAATCTTAGTAGTAGAACTATTAAGTAATCCTACTAGGAAATCTCATTGTAAACCGACGAGGACTCTGGCCTCCTGACTATATAAAGGAGGGCAGGGCTCCTGAGAGAAGAGGACGACAATTGTACAACACAACATATCACAATTAATCCAACGCAAAGGCTAACGCTGACTGGACGTAGGGTTATTACTCGATCTACGATCGAGGGCCTGAACTAGGATAAATCGACTGTCTCTTGCGTTAACCATCGAGTTCAGCTTACGCCGAAGCCCGAACATACTGCCCCGGGTACCCCCGTGGCAGGCTATCAGTGGTGAAACATCGACAGTCGCCTTATCTTCCAATCAACTTATCTTCCTATCTAGCTTTGTTGTGCAAGTTTAGAGGAGGGCTATCTTCCAAAGGTCACATTTGTTGTTGTGCAAAAGATGATAAACGTAATGTGATGTGCCCTAAACCTGTTTCAAAGACACTACCATGCATGCATGTGATAATAAGCTGATTTGCCTTTGAAAAGTGGTGGAGGAGTTGGTGAGAGGTCTCGAGTGCTATTCAGAGTTGTGTATCGTGGTAAGATGTATGGAGTCTTAGCACTTCTTTGTGAAGGAGAGTATGTTAGGTTCATCTTGGAAGTTTTTCTACTGCCACTTGGGCTATCAATTAATAATTTCCATCCTCTTGCTTGTTGGTGACTGTGTGTATATACGTATAATCACCATCAGAAACTTTTGCACACAAAGAGTTGGTGACAGGTCTCGAGTGCGATTTGACGTGGTACTTTGAAATACGTTGACAGACCAAATACTCCTCTATCTCTTCATCATCAGAGTGCTCATAAGTATCATTATCATCTGCAAACGTATATATCTTCTCCCACACATCCTTTCTTCATATTTTCCCGCCCTCCTCTCTTCTCCAATGTGTTTCCGCACTAGTACCGGGTTGTGGCAGCAACCGGTACTAGAGGGTACAACTTTAGTACCGGTGGATTCCACAAACCAGTACTAAAGGGTGCATGGAGCATTAGTACCAGTTGGAGGCAACAATCGGTACTAATGCTCACCCTTTAGTACCGGTTGTTTTCCCCAATCGGTACTAAAGGGGTCCTCGCTACGTGCTGCAGTCAGTATCCTTTGGAACCAGTACTAATGCTAATGTAAGTACCGGTTCCAAATGCAACAGGTAATAAGCTTAAGGATGAAAGGTCGTTTTTCTAGTAGTGTGACCTTTGCATTACTGGGTAGAAAAATGTAGATCCATTGAGCTGCATGATCGACAAATCACTAGCCAATGCACGAAGCAGTGAAACGTTTTACTGGATTCTTAGGCAAACATTATAGACAAAACTCACATATCCATAGATTTGTTCGATTGGAACTCAAGGCGAATCAAGGTTGATCTCAATTCACAAAATTATTATCATTTGTAGAACATTTTTATTAAAAAAGTTATAGAACAAATAATACCTGTTCCGGCATAAGAAAATTGTTAGAAGTTTACATGATAGAGAAATAATTATAGTAATCAAAGCAGTCAATGGCACATTGTGAAACTGTAATTTTTATTATAACCCACATACATACACTAATAAGATTTACTGTATAAGATAAATTTTACAACATAAGGACCTATAAAATGTCATATACACAATCCAAAGCCTGACTTTTATTTCCCATCTAAGCACACAATCAATGATGGCTACTAGTGCCATACTGTTAGATCCACACGATACTACATAACTACACCTTATTTACACATTTGCTGGAGGAATGCGAGTAACAGGGTGCAAGATCAGGCTTGTTTTCTTACTTGCAACTAATCCTGCAGCCTCACTTACATCAACATCCTTTGGATCGATTCCGTCAGGCAGCTTCCAGTCAAAGTGGTATAGAAGACTCGCCAATGCAAGTTCAATGTTTCCCACCCCTAGGTTGATCCCCGGGCAAATCCGACGGCCAGCTCCAAATGGAAGGAATTCAAAGTTTGTTCCCTTGTAGTCTAGGTTGCTGTTTTCAAACCGCTCGGGCTTGAATTCCTCCGGATCGTCCCAATACTTGGGGTCCCTGCAAATCGCCCACATGTTAACGAACACGACCGTGCCCTTGGGGACGTCGTAGCCCATGACCCTGCACGTCTCACGGCACTTCCGAGGGACCAGGAGTGGAGCTGGTGTGTGCAGCCTGAGGGCCTCCTTGATCACCAGCTTGAGGTAGCTGAGCCCCTTGAGGTCGTCTTCGCCTACCGTGCTCTTCCCCTTGAAGGCCGCCCGCACCTCGGCCTGCGCTTTCGCCATGGCTTCCGGGGTCCGGACTAGCTCCGTCATGCACCAGTTCAGCGTGGTCGACGAGGTCTCGCTACCGGCAGCAAACATGTCCTAGAAGGGGCAAAAAAACATGCAGCCATTTTAGCTCGCAGACCGGACATGCGGCGCTGCCGGTCGGATGAGTTGGAGAAGGCTGGTTTGAGACTTACAAAGAGCACCGCGACGATGGTGTCGTTGTCGAGCGGGATCGGCGTGCTGCGTTCCTTCTGGAGCCTTAGCAGGACGCCGACGAAGCCCTCTCTGCCGGTCCCGGCAGCCGCAGCCTCGCCACCGCGGTCCACGTCTTCCTTTGTGTCCTGTATGACCTGCTCGAGGATGCGCTGCATCCTGTCCCGGCACGCGAGCACCTTACGCGGCGCCGTGTCAAGAACCTGCACGAGCCTCGAAGACGGGAAGAGGTCGGCGACGGCGAGCCCTGACGTCTGCCGCAACGCCGTGCCGAGTGCGTCGAGGTACTCGTCTTGGTACTTGCACCGGCTGCCCACCGACTCCCTCACGAAGGTGTCGTTGATGAACCTAGAGATCATCTTGGACAGGTTGACGGCGGCGGCGCCGGCGCCGGCGGACGCGGCGAGGTTCTCCATGAACCGCGCAGCCTCGTCCTCGCGGATGCGCCGGAACGACTGCACCCGGGAGGCGCTGAGCAGCTCCAGCACGCAGATCTTGCGGAGCTGGCGCCACCGCTCGCCGTAGGGCGCGAACGCGACGTCCTTGCCGTCGAAGGCGAACACGCTGAGCGTGGCATTCACGTGCCGATCGGAGAACGTGACGTCGTGCGTCTTCATGACCTCCTCCGCGGCCTGTGGCGACGACACTACCAGTGCCGGCACCTCGCCGAGCCGGAGCGTCATGAGCGACCCGTGCTTCTGCGCCAGCCTGCGCATGACGCGGTGGATGTTGGTGCCGGCGACGAGGTGGTGGAGGCTGCCGATCACCGGAAGCGTCCACGGCCCTGGGGGCAGGTTATGCTTTGGTTTCGCGACGAGCAGGGACTTGAGCTTGGAGAGGACGACGAGAAGCACGAACACGGACAAGACGAGGAGCACTATGCCTTCCATAGCGGCTAGCTACTTTTTTTGGCACGTTTGGTTGCTAGTAGTTTAAATTGTGGGTGGCATGATATATGCCAGCCGTTGCTATTTATAGTATGGATGGCGGGATGCAGCAACAAGAAGTAAAAAATCACGCCTTGACATTTCAACAAGAAGTTTGGAGAACAGTGCCCGTTTCTATTTGGTGTAACATGATCGAAAGTTGACTTGTTTTTTTTTCAAAATATTATTTAGAAAAGTTGAGTTTATATGAAAAACTGAAAAGCATAGTTTCGTAGCTTTATGAGCACAGAAAGCTAAAAACATCTTCTAAAAACTGTTATTAGCTTTTTAAGAACTAAAAGTCAGCAATAGTTTTTTTTAGAAAAGCTCTAAAAGTTGTACCTCAATCAAACATGTCCTAAGTTATCTCCATGTTAGTCAGTATGAATTAGTTATGAATTTTTAGGACAAGTTGTAACTTAAATTATGAATGAGAGAAACTATCCATGCCAACCACTACCGGAAACGTTAAATTTGCCGAGTGTTTTTATATTTGTCAAGTGTATTCTCTCGGGCACTCGGCAAACAAGTTCTTTGTCGAGTGCTGCCCTAAAACACTCGGCAAAGAGGAGGTTTGCCGAGTGTAAAAAAAACACTCGGCAAAGAGAGGGTTTACCGAGTGTTTTCTTTTTTGCACTCGGCAAAGAAATAAAATATTTTTTCTGGGAAAGAAGAAGAAAAAAAATGAAAAAAACTTTGCCGGGTGCCCAAATCAAGGACACTCGATAAAGAAATAAAATCTTTTTTCTGAGAAAAAAGGAGAAGAAAAAAAATAAAAAAAACTTTACCGACTGTCCAGATCTAAGACACTCGGCAAAAGAAAAAACTACTTACGGTGTAAAAAAAGAGGCAGGAAAAAATAAAAAAAACAAGCTTTGCCGAGTGCCTCCCATCCGGCACTCGGCAAAGAAAAACTCCTACTATAACCCGGCCGCACCCACACGCCCCCCCACCGTCCCCAACCCTTCTCCCCGCACGCCCCTCCCCTTCTCTCCGCGCCGCGCCCACACGCCCCCTCCCCTTCTCCCCGCACGCATCGCGCCGCCCCCTCCCCTTCTCCGCGCACGCGCCTCGCCGCCCCGTCCCCTTCTCCCCGCCGGCGGCCCCTCCCCTCTTGGCCGGATCAGGTGTCAGCCCGGCCACCCCTCCTTCCCCCGGCCGCCACCACCTCCCCTTCTTCCCAGCGCCGCCCCCTCCACTCCTTTCCCAGATCCGACGGCGGCCCCTCCCCTCCTGGCTGGATTTGGCGGCGGCCCCTCCCCTCTTGGCCGGATCCGATGGCAGCTCAACCACCCCTCCTTCCGCTGCCCGCTGCCCCCTCCCCTACTCCCCGACGCTGCCCCTCCACTCCTTCCCCAGATCCGGCGGTGGCCCCTCCCCTCCCGGATCCAGCGGCGTCCCGACGTCCTCCCCTCCCCTCTCCCAGATCCGGCGGGTGGCGTGCGGCGTGGTGGGCGGGTGGCATGGCGGCGGGTGGCGTGGTGGCGGGCGGCGTTCGGCGTGGGGCGACAGCGGGCGTGGCGGCGTGGTGGGCATGGTGGGCGGCGGCCGGTGGCGGCGTGGTGGGCATGGTGGGCGGCGGCCGGTGGCAATTTGTTTTTTTATTTCTTGCAAAAAATGTTTGCCGAGTGTTTTTTGGGCACTCGGCAATGTCTTTGCCGAGTGCCCGACGAAAAACACTCGGCAAAGTTAGTTTGCCAATGAATTTTTTGCTGAGTGCCTTTTATCGAGTGTTACACTCGGCAAACCCTTTGCCGAGTGTATTCGTGGCTTTGCCGTGTGCCCTAGGCACACGGCAAAGCTCCCGTTCCTGATAGTGAACTCATAGTACAAATCGATGGCTACATACTTTTATTGGCTTATCATATGAGGTGAGGGATACGGGTACCCCATGGATCTCCACCGACCAAGATACTGGTCGGACCTGACAAGTGGGCCCGCCTGACCAGGGCATGCGGGCTAAGGACATAAAGTTACTTGGAGTACACGTCGAGGAGGCCGGACGATTCGAATCAGCCCGCATATTGCAGACCGTGTGTTGTAGTCCGACTTAGATTACCTTCCATGTAACTACCAAGTAGATTAGATTCAAACCGACTTGTAACAATTGCTCGTCAGCCTATATAAGACGGCCAAGGGAGCCTCCCGAGGGCACAAAATCTCTCAAGCAATACAAGCCGCCAAGCATACAGGGAGCCTCCCAAGGGCACGAAATCTCTCAAGCAATACAAGCCACCATGCATACAGGGCGTAGGGTATTACTCTTCGGAGGCCCGAATCTATCTAAAACCCTCATGTCCCTTGTGTTCTCACGATCACCTTTGAGTTCTTGGTTTCGCAATTGTCTCCACCTAAAAATCAACCACTTGAGTAAACCCCTGGTGGACTGACAGGCTTATAAATCCAACAGATAGCGCGCTAGGTAGGGGTGATTGTGAGATCCTCCCTAGCGAGCTTGATGGCATCCTGTCCCGGCGTTGTCTTCCACGAGAGCATGAAGGACTATCTCGCCAACCCGATCCAACTTCGTTTCGGGATCATGCTGGTGGATTCTGATCCACCGCTTCTTTTGTCGACGCGGCGTCTTCCGCCGACTTGGCATCCACTGCTAGCTCAGCTTCCGTCGAATCTGCTCTGACTGGACAAGTTCTCCACCCAAGGATTATCACGCTGCTTGCCCAGTAGGTCAACCATCTCTCTCTCTCTCTCTCTCTGAGAGGATTCCAAGCATCCTAGCTGCTACCCGCCCACCCAAGCCCTCCGACCTGATCGCGGGGCTAGATCGCGTCAGCAACACTATTGTTGAGTGCATAAATTTCTTTGAGGTGGCGCTACGCTCAACTAGGTCGGCACAGGGTCCTTCCCTCACCCTCTTTGGTTTGAGGAACTCGGCTGTTGCGTTCTCCGTGAATCTCATGCAGTCCTTCCAGATCCAATCTGGAAACCCACCCGAACCCGCCCAGTTTCAGGACTGTGGTGAGTTCGAGGTCTCTCGCATCGTCTTGACGCCGAATTCCAACGGAAGCGATAACGAGGGTAACTCCTCCATGCCAGATCACAAAGCTTTCGTGGTCTCCGCTGACGCCAGAAATTAGAACCATGTGGCACGGCGCCAAAAAGAGCAGGCCAATGACCAGCAACAACCTGCTACCAACGCGAAGGCAGTAGGCGATTAGCGCCAACCACCGCGTGACCACAGTGGCAACGCCGACTAGGACGATGCCTGGGCTAGACGTAGGCACCCTGCGCACGCCCGTAATCTACTAGCCGACCTCGAGGAGGCTGACCACAATGTCTTCACCACACCCAGGCTAATCGGGGGGCTGCCTTCGCCGACCTGAAAAACCTTCCAGACTCGGAGGCAATCCGACGGATCCGAGCGCATCTTCAAGTCACCAACGCCAAGATCGAGGAGCGAGCCCATAGCTGGCCCGCACACTCCCGGTCCACCGCTACCCGAGACCCCCGGAGCCAATCCGGGCACAGTAGATCCGGCCACCATAGAGGCGACAACCGCGTGGGAGGTCGGATGGAGCCAATCCGTGAAGAAGAGGTGGAGCAACCCGCCAACAGCGCCAATGACGACCGTCAGCACGACAACAACAACCACCACCACGGCAGGAGAGGCGATGATGAGGACCACGGCCGACCAGGTCGGCAACGTGATATCCGTGAAGAATTACGTGACCTCCACGACTGCCGCGACATCCGCCCCGACCTCAATAACCGTCACCAAGAATGGGAAGAGGTTGAGCTCCGCCGCCACACCGAGTATGACCGCGACTACGACACTCCTGGACTCAACTGCGACGCAGAACGCGAGGACCATTGGCTCCAAGAAGATGAGATGTGTCGCCACGCTAACTACAACCGCATGTACGGCACCCCGAAAGATGCTTACGACCCGCCTAGGTGCGACAATGGCAGACGTCCCAGGGCTCTACCCGTCAAGTACAACCTCGACGACGATGACGACGACACGGCGATCGATGGCTTCGCCGCCTTCACTCCACGCCTTAGGGTTGTCGATTGGTCGGCCACATTTAAGCCGGCCATCAACGAAAAGTACGATGGTCGCTCCGACCCCACCATCTGGTTCAACACGTACAATACCGCGGTGAAAGCCGCCCATGGCACCTATGACTAGATGGCCGCCTACTTCCCGGTGGTAATGGGCCCTGCCCTGCTCCTATGGCTGGAGAACCTTCCATCAAACAACATCAACAGTTGGGGTTAGCTCGCTAGAGCTTTCACCCAGAATTACCAGGCTACCTATAGCCGACCTGGTAACATGGAGAAACTTAGTCAAGTCCGCCAAAGGACGGGTGAAACTATTCGAGAATACGCCAACCGCTTCTTCGAGAACCGCAACAGGCTGGCTGGCGTGGAAGATATATGTATGTTGGTTCGTGTTACCAACCGACTTGTCTTAGGCTCTACATATTACGGTACATATTTTTCGATAATGATGTGTGTTTTTAGTAGTGTGTATCAAATCAAGAACTTTGAGAAAATCCCAATGTTAATTAGAGGAAAAGAAAAATATATGGTCCTAATATCTACTAGATGACAACCAAATTATAACGCCTTAGACCAAAAAAAAAATACACCATGGAGTGGCTGGTAGGGGCCATGGCCCCCCTGTGCTCAAACCTTTTCCACTATATTTCATTTGGTTTAGATCAAAATTTATTTAAATTTGTTAATTTAGCCCTTATTTCTAATAAACTTGTATGATATAATTTGCATAGTCCCCCTCTTATTTCAGTCCTAGCTCCGTTCCTGAAAAACACAATATATGAGAGAGTTATAAACAATATTAATAACATACTAATCTGAAGTGGTCCAATACATTATAGATCAGACTCTATTTCTCTACGTAATTAATTACTACTCTATATCTCGACGTAATGAATTCTCTGGCTTCCCTGTGCATGGCCGCACAATCCTGCACGTTTGTGTCGAGGAAATCATGCATCATGCATGCAGCCAAAGCAGGAGAGGCAAAATCTACCTACCGTTGGATCAAATTATAATGGTTGAGATTAATTAAGAAAGTAAAACTCCCACATGCGATAGAGTTGAGTGTTTCAACGTACAGTTGCTCGCGGCTGAGATTCTAAGCGCAAAGTCAGACACGTACAGCGTTACTCCATTTCTTGACGTAATTAACATGTGACTCGAGCTAATAAACATAATCTGCACTACTAGATGAATGGTCTGGATTCCATGCATGTATGCAGGCCTGGCCCCAATCTACGTTGGAAATCTAACGGTGGCACACGTACGCACGTAAGCAATGCAAGATTGTAAGATGCAAAGGGCAAAATGATGTACGGTACTGAAGAGTGTTTGTTCCGTGCCCTTTTTACATAGCAGGCGATGTGCTGAGCTCATCGTTATCTGGAGCTAGCTCTAGGCAGAGGCGTCGACAAGATTAGAGGAAATAAGGAAAACAGATCGAGGAGCAAACAGAAGAGGAGGACGAAGACGAGTTCGTGACCTCGCCGGGTGTCGTTTCCGTCGAAGCTTCTGTATTCAGAGTTTTCAGCAATTGACGGCCGGGCATCTGCCGTGCACGTCGCTGATGATGAGCCACAAACAGAACGCGTCTTTGTCTTTCTCCTCCTCCCTCCATCTTCTTCCTTCATCTCTGGCGAGCTTCCCCACTACATTGCCTCGTCTCTGTCCTGCTCTTGATCTCCTCCTCCCACATTTGACGGCTCACGTACCTCTGCATCCCGCAACCGCTATCAGAACAAGGAAGGGATAGATGTGAGGGAACGAGGAACTTCATCAGTATCCCTTCCTTTCCTCCTGAAAGGGTTAGACCGACGATTAAGGTTGTTACTTCTCTAGATGCAATTGTACTCCCATTCTGACACAGATCGTGGAAATCGAAATCGATGCCAAAACAAAAGATGGTGCATGAATCGATACAAGGGACGCCTAGACCCTGCATATATATGTATTGCTTAAAGAGAATTGCACAAGTAGCTTGTGCACTAAGGCTACCAAGTCGGATCAGCAAAGAACAGGATATATAAGCAACCAAGTTCACGTGAAAGTTGTGGTCAGTGATAAATCCAATAAGCTATGCAGAAACCGAGATGAGTTTGAGAGCGCTACACAGGCTCCTTACTCCCGATCGAGACATTAGAAGAAAGCAAATGCGATGCATTCAGCGAAGGTGATGATCAGCCAAGACCGAAAGCAATTGCCGCAAAGCTGTAGGTAAACTGGACCCAATTAGGCCCTTCAACTCCTTATTATATTACTGTCTTCTGAACTTTCAGAAAAGGCAACCAGGAAACCTTATCCTCTAAAATCACAAACCTTATATGTATTCTTCACAAGGCACGTGTGAGGCTGTCTGTAGATCTATCCATCAAAGGCTCAACTCTTTGCACCAATCAGCATGGAAACAAATGTCCCAGAAAGTAGATGTCGTGGTCGTTGTCATCTACGTAGTTGTTGGTTGGATAGACCAGGTTGGGCCTATCTTCTTCTTTGTCAATATAGTTGTCTGCTCTCCAGTCTGTTTGTTTCAACCAAAAAAATGTCTCAGTAAGTTGTCAGGTCTCCCAACTGAACGAAATGGATATTTTCAAAGTGCTTGGCAATGCACATTCAGTATTATCTACAGAGCTTATCTCAAAGAAGGGCATGATCCAGCTAGCTGTAGCAAACTTGGATATTGCAAGTGCTCACATCAAGATTAGAAATGTAAATGTAATAGAAACAGGGAACTATCCCGAAATGCAGCTCTAAGATGAAACATACTATCTACACTTTGTTATCGGAGTGCATGAGCAATTACAAACAGTAACATGTTATAATATTTTCTTGTTTTTCATAACGTTTTACAAGCCTAAATTATATATTTAGCTAATTACCTCCACTCCTGTCAGACTGTGAGCTTTAGATTATTGTAGAGCGGGCAAACAAGAGCACAAACTCCTTCCCAAAACGACAATGATGCATTTGGTGTGTTATATACATATTACAAAAGATTACCAAAGCCAGGCAACTTTAATATGCATTTGGTAAAAATTACTACTAAGACAGTGAGCTGAATGCAGTACCAAGAAACAGCAATAAAACAACTATAACTAGTCAGTTGTCACTAATGGAATTTAATTATCAGACGTGAATTATAAGGATGTCACAAGATATGTTTCTATAGAATGCATGTATCTCCCCCAGTTTTTACACTTCTCTTCTCGGCATTATAAAATTGTATTAAATTTTTGGATCTCAGAAAACATATTAGATATTCATTCAAAGTATAAATAAAAATTGAATTTGATAAACCCCACATAACTGGTGGATGATATATTTTTATTAGCGCTGTGCTTCATAAGACATTTGCGAATCTCTAAATAGAATAACAGAAAAAATATGTAGAACTTTTGTATGATATATAATAGCAGACCGTGCTAGTATCCAAGTAGATTTGTATTTGAGCTCGGTGGTAGTATATAAAAATTGGTAACATAGAATCAGATGTTACAAGTGCAGTACATATTCTTTTCTATTTTCTCCTGATGATGTCAAAATCCGTCGCGTTACTTTCTCAATGACCATGGAAAATAATTGCAATAAGTGCCACAGGTCAAATAATGATAGTGACTTGGAAAAGTCTAAGTAATCGGTGAATGCCCATTGTATTAATGGTACATTGAAATTCAACACAACTATAACACATCTATGCAGCTATACGCATGGAGGAGAGTCCCGCTCGTCAGACTCAAAATGGTGAGCCCATGCTGATAGGTAAATCAATAGTTATCTCATATTTTCTTTCCAAAAATTTTGATTTCCCCATCATTTGATTTTTCCCATTGCTTATTTGATTTTTCTCAACCCTCTTTTGCATGCTGGAATCTTTCTAGCCAATTTCCCTTTTTATGAAAATTCTAAAATTGGGTCTGAATTTAAAATTTCTTTAAAAATCCTTTGGGCATATTTTTTAGCACAACTTTGGCCCAGACACTCAGGCATGACATCATGTAGCCATTGAGGAGCTATGGGCCAAAGATGGTATCCGATGGGAATGCGACATTATAGCAACTCCTGATCAACCAACCTAAGTCTTAGCATTTGCTTGGGACGAGCAAAGGGCTAGCTTGGGAGAGTTGTTGACGATCGTTAAGTTCCTAAAATGACCGTCAATATTCTCAAAAAATAAAGGAGAATTGGCATTTCTTACACGCATATTTGGTTTCGAATTATGTAGTTCCAAATGTCCTGGGAGATTATTTGCTTGCATGTGAAATATTTAAAAAGGAAGGAGAAAACACACTCCCATGGCGAAGAAACACAACTCCGACCAATGAGAGATCGCCACGGGGGTAGCACATAGATCCATGGGCCCACAAACTGCCTTACCAAGGCAAGTAGCACCCACAACCGTCATTGGGACCCACCTGGAAGTCTACCAGACGAACGCAGTTGCAAGTGGGGCCAAAAGGGGGTCGGTCGAACCGCCTCTGCCTCCTCTCATCCTTAGCCGACGCGTGGCAGCGGTTGACGGTGTCCATTTGTCAGTTAGAGGAGATTCCCCTGAATATTCCTCCTGTAAACCGCCTCTAAGACTAATAAATAGAGGAGTGTGCTCTCCATTCCAACACACACCACAAGTTGAATCACTCTCTCCCTCATTAGTTCCAAGTTAGTGGAGTTAGGTTAGAGTAGCTCTGCTCAAGGTTCCAAGTCCTCTTGGAGTTAAGGGTATGGCTCTTGTATCCTTAGTACCTAGGTTGATTTTATGCTATTCAAGTTATTTATCTTCTTCGTATAGTGTTATGCTTGGTTCTTGTATGCATAAGTTAGTCTTATACCCTTGCTATGTTGATATGCTCAGCTTATATGCTCGTATGCTAGTCATATACCCTTGCTATCGTAGTATAGGCTTATATGCTCTCATGTGTGCCTTTAGACCTTGCTACAGTATATACTTCTTGTGCGTACATACCATGTATATGCTGGTCGATTTATGCCACGGCATCGGTTCAATGGCTATGTCTTTGGTGGCTCCAGCCCCGGTCACAATAGCTCGGGACGGCTGGAGTGTTGTTAACAATGCAAGCGTGGTGATTGGATTGCTTAGCTTCGTTGGATATGGGTTCGCCCAAGGATTGCTAGAGGTAGGCGTCAGGTGGTGACAGCTCTCTCCGTCCCTCGTAATCCCCCACGTTCAGGTATGTCTTAGGAGTTCATAAATCAGCAGTAACTACGCTTGCAGACCAATAGGGTACTGTCTCCCCGTAGTGCCTGGGTGCATAGAACTAAGTTCTATACAATGTGTGTGTATGTTTACGCTTGTATAATTTGTGCAGTATATAGGAAGTACATATGAACCTAGAGCTAACTCCTAGACCTTTCTCCCTAGCTTAGTTACCTTGAGATGATTTTTCTGTGTGTTACACTACCCTATCCATCATTATCATTACCCCTGCCTTGTGTAATGTGTCGACTCATCCTATGATATACTCATATGCATAGTAAACTCTTTTGACATACCCGCCTTCCTTTGGGAAATACGATACCCTGAGATACTCCTACGTGAAATGCTACAATGTTATATCCGTGCCCTTGCGGATTTTATTCGTGCATCTAGTAATTTGGAGTAGTCCAATACATTATGGACACTATTTCTGTACGTAATTACTCTATTTCTCGACGTAATGAATTCTCTTGCCTTCCATGCATGGCCGCAGCACAATCCTGCACGCAGTGTCCTATTTGTGTTGGGATTTTGAAGGTGTCCAGGAAATCATGCGGGCAAGCAGAAGAGGCAATATCTATCGACCGTGGGATCAAATTGCGATGGTTGAGATGAGGAAATGAAAACTCCCAGACGCACGCGATAGAGTTGAGTGTTTCAGCGTGCTCACGGCTGAAACTCTTGGCTCTAATTAAGTCCATCGCAGCATTATGGACCACGATTTCTTCCATGCATGCAATTCTGTGCGCGGTATCTACGTTGGAAATTTAACGGTGGTACAAGCACGTAAGCAATATGCAGGCGAATTGAAGGGCGAAATGATGTACTGTACCGAAGATATCAGGCGAGATTGCAGAGGCATCGTTATCTGGAGCTAGGCAGAGGCGACAGTAGGGAATTAGGAAGCCGGAAAGTAAGGAGAGGGGGAGGAAGACGACTTCGTGCTCTCACCGGCCGGGTGTCGTTTCAATCCAAGCTTCTGTACCAGCAGTTGGCTGCACTCTAAATTAGACCACCTTTTTGGTTTGGATGCCGTGTCGTCGCGCTGGTGGCCGGCCTTCTGCCGCGCACGTCGCCAATGAGCCACGCTCTGACGTGTTTCGGTACCGTGCAGTTTTTGAATTGTCGATCTCCCAGGCTTCCGCTGATCCGCTCTGAAGAAGGCAGGTAAAGGAGGTACGGCGCCTGTATCCGCTCAACGCATACAATCAAGAGCATGTTACCAGTCTTATCGAGCATCCGTTAATGTTCTCAAGCACCCATTAGTTATACTAACCACGAACAAGCATTGTCCGTCTTATACACTATGGCTAGAGATTGAAGAAGAGGGAGAACAGAGCATACACACACAGTACAAGACATCAACGTTGGCCGAAGCCCTGTATGGGAGATGGCAAATCTGAACTCTTTTACTGAGTTGCCGTGGTAGTCTATTTATACAACTTTATTCCTCTAGTCCTAGTACAGCGCACATGCTGCAATAGTAACTAGATAACACAGCATGACTGACTTCTGCGCCTGTCCCTGTGCGGTAGGTGAGCCATTCGGCGCCTACCTCTACAGCGGCTATAGTACCACAGCAGGGGTCTTTTTCGGCGCCGCCTTCCCTTGTTGTGTGTTCACACAAGAAAGCAGTAGATTATTCTAATAATTCTTCCCCTAATCCTACTGTTATCCCTTGTACTCTCTCCATGCCGATCCTCTCCTTCAGCTCCGTGAGTCGAAGACGTCCGAGCGGCTTGGTGAGGACGTCCGCGAGTTGCCGACTAGTTTCGACGAACTCGACGATGATCTGCCCTTCATCGACACAGTCCCAGAGAAAGTGGAATTTCACGTCGATGTGTTTGCTCCGGTCGTGCAGAACCGAATTCTTCGCGAGGGCGATGGCGGGCTGGTTGTCCACCATCAGTGCTGGTGGGTGAGCTTCCACACCAGCCAGCTCGCCCAGCGCCGGCGCAGCCACACAACTTGGCACGCCGCTATGGCCGCCGCTACGTACTCTGCCTCGCACGTAGATAGCGTCACCACCTTCTATTTCAGCGACAGCCATGAAATTGAAGCCGACCTGAGAAAGACGAGCACGCCAGAGGTGTTCCGTCGTCCGTCGATGTCCCCCGCCATGTCTACATCGCTGAACATAGTGGGCTGCAGCCTACTCCCGTCTGTCTTGGAAAAGATGATCCCCTGATCCACCGTTCCCTTGATGTAGCGCAGTAGCCGCTTCACTGCAGCCCAGTGATCCTCTCTGGGATCCTCCATGAAGCGACTGACGTAGCCCACGGTGAACGCAATGTCCGACCTCGTGTGGACTAGGTAGCGTAGACCGCCGACGACGCTCTGGTAGAGTGTTGCATCCACCTTCGCCGCGGTGCTGGCCTTCGTCAGCTTCAACCGCTCCTCCACCGGAGTCACACATGGCTTGCACTCAGCCATGCCACTCCGCTCCAATAGCTTCGAGGCATACGCGCTCTGACCAAGCGTGAGTTCCTCCTTCCCCTGTCTCACCTCGATGCCGAGGTAGTAGAAGAGTGCGCCGAGATCGCTCATTCAAAAATAAGCCGCCATCTCGCTCTTGAAGCTGTTGATGTCCTCCGTGCGTGCGCCGCTGACGATCAAATCATCCACATACAGGCCGACGATGAGCTCCTCGTTCCCCTGTTGCCGCGTGTAGAGCACGTGCTCGGTTACGCACCGCTGAAACCCAAGCTCGCCCAGCATGGCGTCAAGCTTGGCGTTCTATGCTCGTGGGGCCTGCCGCAGCCCGTAGAGCGCCTTGCGCAGTCGGAGCACCTTGTGCTCCTCTCCCTTGACTATGAAACCTAGGGGTTGCCTGACGAAGACCATCTTCGCCAGCTCATTGTTGAGGAAGGCTGATTTAACGTCCAAGTGATGGACGCGCCGGTTCTTTGCTGCTGCCAAGGCTAGTAGCAAATGGACCAACTCCATGCGTGCTACTAGCGCAAAGACCTCCTCGAAGTCTATGCCCTCGCGCTGAACAAAGCCTCGGGCGATGAGGTGTGCCTTGTGCTTAATAATGGCGCCGAGCTTGTCTTGCTTCACCTTGTACACCGACTTCAGGCTTATCGGACGGCATCCTAGAGGTGGATCGATGAGCTGCCATGTCTCGTTTTTCTCAATCGCCTTCATCTCCTCTAGCATCGCTCGTCGCTAGTTTCCGTGACGCTCCACCAGCACGAATGTGGGTGGTTCCTCTGCACTGACGAGCAACAGCTCTTGATCATTGAGCAGCCAACCAGCCAGGCCTAAGGGTCCTATGCCGCCGACGATGCCATCCAGCCTACGGAATCGCACCTCCTCACCTTCGTGGATGACATCTACGAACTTAGTGATGTCACCAGGAGGTGAGGCAAACTCGATCAGCATCGATGGAGTTCCCTGTTCAACCGGAGTGCTCGGCACCCTGGTTGTAGTGCTTGGCACTACTTCTGGACAGCTCGTCACTACTCCTGCAGTGCTCAGGCACCACTATAGGAGTGCTCAGCCTCAGTCTTGAAGTGGTCGGCACCACTGCAAGACCTCTTGGCTGCGCCACAGGGAGTGCTCAACACCCATCCTGGAGTGGTCGCCACTCCTAACACCACTCCTGGCGTGCTCGGCATCCCTCCAGGAGTGCTCGGCACTCCTCCTAGAGTGCTCGGCATCCCTTCCGAAGTGCTCGGCACTGCCCCAAGAGTGCTCGGCTTTACTGCTGGAGTTCTCAGCATCCCTCCTAGAGTGCTTGGCACCTCTTCCTCAGCATCTCCACCACCGTGGATGACTAGGTGCTCGACGACGAAGGTGCTGGTGAAGCCGCCAGCTTCCCCCGTGCTTGGACTGGTCCAATCCCAAGCCGCCTTCTCATTGAACATGACGTCGTGGGAGACAAGCACCTTGTCTCCGCATGGGTCGTAGAGCTGGTACACCTTGGTACCCTCCATGTAGCCTAGGAATATCATCGGTGTGCTCCTGTCCTCCAGCTTGGTGAGGATCGGTTTCGTTTTCCTGACGTGGCCGATGCAGTCGAATGTCTAGAGGAAGGACACGCTTGGCTTGCGCCCATACCAAGCTTTGAACGACGTCTTGCCCATCAGGGCCTTGGTCAGAGTGCGGTTGAGGATGAACACCGCTGTGGTCACCGCCTCACCTCAGAACCTTGCCGGCATGCCTTTGACCTTCATCATAGATTGAGCCATGCCGACCACCGTCTGGTTTCATCTCTCTACCATGCCATTCTGTTGTGGCGAGTATGGCATGGTGTGGTGTCACACCACACCCTAATCCGCGTAGTATGCAACGAACTCCATCGAACTAAATTCGCCACCGCGATCAGTTCTCAGCACGCGGAGCTTCTTGCCGCTCTCGACCTCCGCGCGCATCTTAAACTTCTTGATCACCGCTGCCGCTTCGTCCTTGCTCGTTAGGAGTTGTAGCCACATGTAGCGACTGTAATCATTCATGAGCAGGAGGAAGTACCGTCGACCACCGTTTGTAGCCGACGTGATCGGCCCATAGAGGTCGCCGTGGACAAGCTCGAGAGCGTCCTTCGTGCGATACTTGGCCGCCTTTGGGAATGGTAGCCTCCTCTGCTTCTCGGCCAGGCAGCTGTCACATAGCTCGCCTTCATGCTTGATGTGGGGTAGCCCTCGGACCATCTTCTCCAGCCGACCAAGTGCGTCAAAGCTGAGATGTCCGAACCGGGCATGCCACATCCACGGTTCCTCGGTGTGCCTTGCCACCAGGCACACCGGCTGCTCTACCTTCAGGTCAAGCAGGTACAACCAGTTCAGGGACCTCTTCACCTTGGCAAGAAGTCGCTGCTCTCGGTCCCTGATCCTAAGGACTCCGTCCTTGATCAGTAACTCGCTACCGCGCTCATCCAGCTGACCAATGCTGATGATGCTGGAACACAGCTGCGGGATATAATATACATCCGTTAGCGCGCGGTGCTCCCCATTCTGGCACCTGAAGATGATGGTGTCGCGCCCTTGGATAGCCACCCTTGAGCCATCACCAAACTTCATCGTACCGGTAACATTGTCGTCGAGCTTGGAGAAGGATGCCTTAGAGCCCATCATGTGGTTGTTGGCACCAGAGTCCAGATATCACCGCTGCTCCTGGTCGGCGCCCACACGTCTAAGGTGGACTTGGGCGCGTGGTTCGTCGAGGTTGACAGCCTTTAGGGTCTTCCCAAGTCCTTCCACTGTCCTTACCTCTACCTTCTCCTCAGCCTTGACGTCGTGCAGTGCACAGAACGTCGCCATCAGGATAGTGGCCTTATCATCATCATCCGCTTGCGCCAGATGAGCCTCAGTCTTCTTCTCCTACTTGCGATTTGGGCACTCCCGTGCTCAATGGCCCATCTTCCCGTAGCGCCGGCAGGCGTTGGGGTCGACCTGCTTCTTCTTCTCCGAAGAAGCCTTGCCGCGGCGCTTGCCATAGCCACCGCGGCTGGAGGAGGCGGACTTCCTAGAGTTCCTCCAAGCAACCCACTCCTCCTCTATCAGCAGCAGTTTATCGCTATCCTTCGTTGCTATCGCCTGCTCCAGGCGCTCGTCCACCACCCGCAGATGGCCGGTCACATCCTCAATAGTGAGGGTGGATAAGTCCAACATCGTCTCTATAGAAAGAGCGATCTGGATGTACTTTGCCGGCACGGAGTGAAGGTACTTGGAGACCACATCCTCTTCGTCGATGGTGACATCATGGCTCTTCAGCTTATTGATGAGCGTCTGCAGGCGGAGGGAGAAGTCCACCACCATTTCACAATCCTTGAACTTGAGGTTGGCGTACTCCTGCTTCAGAAGCTGGGCCGTCGCCTTCTTTGCGTGGTCGAAACCGACGCGCATCGCCACAATAGCCTCCCACACCTCTTTAGCGGAGCTCTTCGTCCCCAACGGCTCCCTGTACTCCACCGGTACAGCAGCGAGGATAGCCCTCAACGCTGACATGTCATCTTCTTCATTATCGGTGCCCTTATCAACAGCATTCCAGAGCCGTCGGGCTCTGAGCTTGACTTTCATGGTCATCGATCACTCTCCATAGTTGGTGCGAGTCAGCGTCAGCCAACTAGTGCCGCTGACCTCCAGCACCGTGCGAACAATGACCTCCGGTCGTGGTAGGGCAGCCACAGCAGTGCCACTGCTGTCGTCCATCTCTGAACCGTCTGTCATCGCCAGCGGTTAGTCTAGCGACGGCGCTTGTACGGCTCCGATACCACTTGTTAGCCCACAGGATCACCGGCTCAGGTGAGTCGACCTCTCAGCAGTCTTACCGAGCACCCGTTAGTGTTGCCGAGCACCCACTAGCTATGTCGACCACGAACAAGCATTGTTCGTCCCACATACTATGGCTAGAGGTTGAAGAAGAGGGAGAATAGAGTATACACACACAGTACAAGACACCAGCGTTGGTCGAAGCCCTGTATGGGAGATGGCAAATCTGAACTCTCTTTACTGAGTTATCGTGGTAGTCTATTTATACAACTCTATCCATTTAGTCCTAGTACAGCGCACATGCTGCAATAGTAACTAGATAACATAGTAGGACTGACTTCTACGTCCTGTCCCTGCATGTGGCTACAGTACGGCAGGTGTGCAATTCGACGTCTGCCTCTGCAACGGCTATAGTACCACAGCAAGGGGCATTTTCGACGCCGCCTTCCCTTGCTGTGTGTTCATACAAGGAAGCAGTAGATTATTCTAACAGAGCGCATGATAATGAAGAAGAGCGCATGGTCGTCTGATCATCCAACGAAGCGTTAAATGCTAAGTTAATTGGGCTACTGGGCTTGCACAGTAGAGGACTGATCACTGCCAATGGTGCTCGCAAGCTGTGGTTATGGTTAGGAGATGTCATAGATGGTGTGATAGAGACGGGTGATGATGTGGCTAGGGACTATACTGTGTGCTGATATCTATGCAAGTCATGTCGTGCTAGACTTTGTTGGTTAACTAGTGTTTGGGACTTGATTGAATGTATGATCCTGATTTAAGTTTAAAGTCCCCGCCGGTTTTTATTTTATTTCCATTCGTATTATTCCGTTCCAGGATTTTATCTCGGTACCGTTCCCAACCATTCTGTTTCCGGTGATAAAATTGGGACACAGAAATGGGAGGGATTTTCCCGTCCATTTCCTTCTGTTTTCATCCCTACTAGTAGCACTGGATGGAGACGGTGATGATGTGACTAGGAACTACTATACTGATATCTATGCTAGTCATTGGTAGTTTAGGTGGCGGCTACATTAGAGGTGCTATCAGGAGTGAAGTTGAAAAAGACAAGAGTCAGCCAGGAAGAAGATGAGAGGAGCTAGCAAAAGGAAGAAGACGTAGTGGGCTTTGTGCTCCTGTTTCATGTAAAATATCATAACTAAAAACAAAGGAAAACATTAAATACAAGTAGCACCGAATCTAACTACATGTTACATAATACATCATAATATCAAAAAATTAGAAATACAGGTGCAAAAAAAACACCAAGGATGCCTTATGAATTATTATAGTTCTTTGGGGGAACCGGAAAAGCCTAAGGGAAAGATCAATTGGAGCAATTGTATGAAGTGAATGGAGAAGTTATTTTGGATGGGACCACAAGGAAGAAATTGTAAGACTCCTTCATAATTACCTTTATCACTGCCTGGATCAGTAATATCACATCTCTTAATTTGTGGACGGAATAAAATAAATTTTGTGAATTGCATGGTAGCAACAACTCATAGAATGGATGAGTAAGTCCTAAATTTTAGCTCATAAGGCGGTTGTTTCACAATAATTTCATGAGATGACCTATGAAACCGCTTACGTTTAGTAATGTACTTGCCCTTGGTATTGTAGTTTTATATCGCAATGCAAGGAAATTTCTCTATACCTTCCTTTAGTATTATTTTAACTCACCCATTGAGAGTTATTTCCGTCATTTTCTTTCTAATATTACATAGAACAAAATAGCTGTCAATTTGAGTTGGGCAGCTATAGATATAATAGAGGAAAGCACCGGAGGTACCGAAGACTGTCTGTTGGCCAACTACCTTCTTAAACACCCTGGATCGTCCGAAACCTTTAGAATGAAGTGAGAGAAATCAGCAGACCTGAGCTTCATTCAGTTATTTTTGGTGATTGTTCTGATACATTGCAGTTTATCGTGCTAATAATCCCCTAAATTGCTTTGAGATGTTTGCCTTTTCTTTTGCATGTCTGGGCCTTGTTTGTCTCCAGATTAATTTCTCTGTTGAGAACCGAATTTTATTTTCCTGATTTTAGGTTCTTATTCTTCTCTGTCATCCTTGTAATCACAAGAGTCATCCTGCTGCTGGTGATCCTCTGGTCTTCTAAAGTTTGGTATGACGTTACTCTACTCTTCCATTCTTTGCATTCTGCCACATTAATATACATGCCCCCACATAAAAACTACTCAGAGAACTAGGATCAACATCCAAATCCAATTTCCCCGTATCTGGTATAACCAAGTAATTGTTCTCAAGATAAAGATATCAACAGCATTTGTCCATTTACTTTGAGTTCATGAATAATCTCCATACATCTCATTTTGATCCATGGTTCCAGTATATTGGTTCATTGATTCCTATATATGTTGGCAATAATTGTTGTTGGCTTGTTGCCCATGCTACACACACACACGAATTAGTTAACTTTATTACTTGTAAAACTAAGTTTGTTTCTTTGTTCTCCAATTTCATACACAGGGTTTTGGCAAGAGAAAGTCTGTGAAATATGAGCGCAGTGCAAGCCGCTTCCATTGCTTTAGCAGCTGGATTGTTGAAGTTTGCAGCCAGCAAGATAAGTCCACCGATAACCAGTGAGTTTGCCTCCATAAAGGGTGTGACCAAAGATCTTTCATTGCTCCGAGACATACATGGGGAAATTTCAAGTTGGCTGCAAAAAGTCCATGGCGGAGCAATAGATAGTGATCCATCACTTGGTTGGGTAATAAAACTTAAAAATGTTGCTGATGATATTTGTGAATTACTACATGAAGTCCACCTAGAGGCTGAGAGAAACAAGACAGGAAGCGGTGGTGAAAAGTACTATGCCATAGCAGACTGCTTTACGGCAAAACCAAAGTTGTTTATGTATCGATGCAAGATCGCTCACAGGATAAAGGAAATCAAGCTGAGATATGCCTCAATTGTTAAGCAAAGAAGCGACACCAAAGCTATACTGACTAATTGTGAGGTTGGAAATATGAGAGCTGGGGAGCCGCCTAATGTTGAAGAGGCAGAAATATTGCAGAGTGATCAGAATGATGACATCATATGCGAACCTTTAGAATCTAACGAAGGAGATGATGGCTGGATCGTAGTCACCAAAAATCAGGATCAATCGGTGCCAGCCTCGCCAACGCTGGCAGGGGGGCATGGAGCATCGCTGGAAGAAGACTTCGTCGACATGTACCACGTGGAAAGCGACGCCGCTCAGGGAGGCACCCCCACGACAGAGCTCACCGCGCCGGCTGTGACAACGAAGGAGAACGCAGCCCCTGTTGCCCAGCTGGGCAACCCATCGCTCAGCTCTCTCTTTGTCACCCCGGGGCCGGCGCTGCTGCAGGCCAAAGCACCAAGCTGCGCTCCTGATGCGGCGCACAACGGAGCGCCCAACATGACGCTGCCGATGCCAGCGCAACAAAATATATGCCGTAAGCTTGGCATTCAGAATGATGAACTGCAGCCCATCGAGGCTGCTATGCAGGAATTCCTAGCTAGCGATGTTCCTAGGGTCCACCGCTGACCTGGAAGACATTGATGCTCTCGACGCATTGGCAGCCATTGTAGGGGATGGTATCGCTGATTTGCAGGACGGCGCCCTCAACCTGCAAGCTGAAGCACAGCAGGCGGAAGCCTGAACTGAACCGTCTACCCCAGTTTGGCGTCCTTTTCAAATTCATCATGTTTAATTCAGCTCCAGAACTTTACATCAGAGCAGCATGCCACTGCTCCAGATTTCATTTCCATTTCGTAAAGAACTTCAATCGGGTTGTAACCCTAAAGGCAGAACTCCCATGGCCACACCTAAGAACATTTGTGCATGTTGTTCTATCTACTGCTTCGTTTTCTACCACTTCGCGACCTACGCTGTCGACGGAAGGGCAGTGCACGGAGACCGGCCGTCGCTCAATATCTTAATATATCACATATTTAAAAAACTAATCATCGTTAATGTAATTATATACATTGTTTTTATCCGTAGCAACGTACGGTCAGTTTTGATAGTCTATATATCTATACCTATTTATAAAGTGTGGACCGCTTTTGCCCACTTTTTTTTGTTTGATCCAACTTTAGTCATTAACGGGTGGACCTAACCATTGATTTATTGACCATAGTGCGGGTCAACTTTAGTCATCGACGGGTGGCCTAACAATTGATTTATTGACCGCGGTGCGTGTGTCTCTCCGGTCTCGGTTTCTTTCCCCGCGCCGTCGCCGTCGCTCCACGTCCTGCGCCGCGTCGTGCCACCCCCTGGCCCCGGCCGCGCCGCCACACCGGCGACGCCCACGCCCCCCGCCACCTCTCCAGTTCTAGCGAACCCGCCGTCGACCCTGGCGAGGCCCATGCCCGCAGTCAACCCGGTCCCACCGACGACACACCTTCGCCTCCAGCCAAGGCGCTCATGACGTCCACCGGTTTTCCACCTCGAGCCTCGACGCACGCGCGCTCAGCCTTGGCGGACGGCTCCTCCGCGACGCGTTCCCGGCCTTGGTCACGCGGGCAAGCGCGCAGCTCCGCGGTCATGGGCCGCGACGTCCTACTGTTAGTTGATCTCCACCAATAGGCCCAACGGGCCCTTGCCTCTGCTCCCTGATCGGAGGAGCCCAACCCTAACTGGTTGGTGGGCCCCTATCGCACAGCACATACAAATAGAGAAGGTGGGGATCGGGGCTCGTTTCACAAGGTTCACTGGAGCCGCCATCCCATCTACAGAAAACCCTAATCCGATCAAAGGTCGTGCTGCCAACGACGGGATGTGCCCCGCCACCGCGTCGCTCCCTCTGCAGGGTCTCCACAGCGCCACTGGTGATCGTCTCCACCGCGCTGCACGCCTTCTACACCGCGGCACCGGCGTCTCCTACGTTTCTGCGGTGCTACTGAGCCAGGGCGAGTAGAGAAGCCCTAAAGGAGAGGTCTACCCCGATCTACGGGTTACACAGAGAGGTACACACATCATCGATCCTAACAATGGTATCAGAGCCGGTTGCCTCTGTGTAATCCTAAACCTAACCGGGTAAAAGCAAAGAAAAGGGACCGGGGTGGTGGATGTCACTGGAACCCGGTCACCACCGCCACCGTGCGGGGGAGAAAGAACAGATCCGTGTTCAGATCAGAGAAGTAAAGAAAGAGGATTAGGATCTCAAGAACCCTAACCCTAACCCGTGCAGAAAGCTCGGGGAAGAAGAGAAAAGAACTGAACAGATCCAGTTCGAATCTGAGGAAAGAAGAAAAGAAAAGTTCCGAACCCTAACCCTAACTGGGTGGAGGGGAAGAACAGTGAACCCATTTCGGATGAACTAACCCGCGCAAACAACTCGGGGAAGAAGAAAAGGAAGGGCCCTCGGCAAGCCCTCGGCACTCGAACCCTAACCCACGAGAGGATTCGGATGAACCCCGAAAAGAAAAGAAATGAAAAGAAACCCAAATCGGTTCAATCCGAGCACCAAAAGAAAATGAAAGAAGAGGGATTCGGCTTAGACCAACTCAAATCCGAAGGGGAAGATCCAAACCCTAACCAGTTCGAAAAAGAGGAATCTCCTCTTTTGTCATCAAGAGAAAAACCGAATCGATCGAATCAAAAGAAAGAAAAGGAATCAAAGTAACCCTAATCCCCACCTCCGGTACGGAAAAGAGAAGATCAATCCAAATCGGAGAAAGAGAAAGGGAAAGGGGAAGGGACAAACCTCGCCGTGCGGATGGCCCTTCGCCGGCGTGGGAAAAGAAAGAACACGCCGAGCGTCGGGAAAACCTTTCGCCGGCGCAGGAGAAGAAGGGCGCCACGGCCAGGCCGCTCGACGGCGGCGTGCTCACCCGTTGGGGAGCACGCGCGCCGGCGAGGGGGCCGGCGACGGCGCCATGGCCGCCTCGCTCTCGTCGCTCGCTCGGTTGTGCTCGGCTGAGAAGAGAGAGCGAGGTAGAGAGAGGAGAGAGCGGCGAAGAAGAGAGAGAAAGCAAACGGCGAAATGAGCTAGGGTTCCGGGACTCACAGCCGCGGCGATGGTTTATATACCGAGCGAAACGCGCGGACGACCGTCTGATCAGATCCAACGGCGCCAAATGCAGCGGGCCAGCTTTCAGCCTAGGCGGGCGAGCGCGCAGCGGCGCTTTGCTGGCCCAGGCCCACGTTGCGGCCTGGGAAGGCAGCGCGCGCGAGACAGATGGGCCGGCCTGAGAGTAAGGCTGGGCCGAGCCATTGCCGGGGTTTTGAGCCCAAAACGAAGGAGTCATTTTTCATTTTTATTTCCTAGAAAAGGTTTTACTTCCTGGAAAATTGAAGATGCAAATTGGCTCAAAAGAAAAATCAAAAAGAAAAATAGAAAAAGGTATTTTACCTGTGCGTAAAATTCAAGAAATTGAGTGAAAGTTTTTTCGCTGCTAAAGAAAAAGTATATTCTCCAGTTATTTTGAACCGACATGATATTTAACTGGAGAAAAGAAAAGTTTTTCCAGTAAATGTTTATTTCCTGGAAATTGATTAATGGATTAAAGGAAATAGAAAATATAATTTTTCCTGTGGGTAAAATTCAAGAAAAGGAGAAGTTTTTTCACAGCTAGAGAAATTGTTTATTCTCTAGTTAATTTGTACCAACGTAATATTTAATTGGAGCAAAAGAAAGTTTTTCCGCTGCTAAAGAAATTGTTGATTCTCCAGTTATTTTGAATCAATGTGGTATTTAATTAGAGAAAAATAGTTTAGATATGATTATGATGTTGTTGTTTTCTGACCAACGTTGTTAATAACAATATCGTAATGTTAATGATTTATGCATTAATTCTACTTCTGCCCAATGGTGATGTAGAATTAGTGTATAAGAATAGATGTTAATTTTAATGATTTATGCATTAATTCTACTTCTGCCCAACAGTGATGTAAAATTAGTGTGTAAGAACAGTTGTGAAAGTTAAAGATTTATGCATTAATTCTATTTCTGTCCAACGGTGATGTAGAATTAGTGTATAAGAATAATTGTATGTTTTGATTTTGACCAACGTTGGAATCAAGGCATGCAAATGGTGTTATTTTTATGTTAAGAAAAGTTTTGACCTGGTTTTCATCTTGTCTAAGGTGGACTAGGGTAGTCACCTCACCGTGTTCCACTGAGATTGTGGCACCGGTGAGGGAAGACAAAAAGAGAATGATGCCACTTGGGCAACTAAAGAAAGAAATTTTGAATCCCAAAAGATATCCTATAGCTTTTGAGCATAGGAAGTGGGTCACTGCAAACAAGAAATGTTTGGCTATGATAAAGAACATGATTGAACCTGTAATTGTGGACTCAATCCCAGAATATGACACGGTCACCGAGTACCTTGATAGAATAAAGAGTTAGTTCATTGGCTCTTCAAAGACATATGCCACTTAACTGATAAAGCAGCTGGTCACAGAGTGTTAATCTGGAAAAGGTGGCATAAGAGAGCTCACGATGTGTTGTCGAAATTATGACACTATCGTTTAGGCCATATTTCGAGGGGGAGAATAGAAAGACAAGTTAAGAATGATATTCTTCCTCCATTAAAGCTCTCAGATTAAGTTCAATGCAGGAAATGCATAAAAGAAAAGTATGTAAAGAAGATTAAGAAAGATGACAAATGAAGCGTAGGAATTTTATAGATTATTCACACAGACATCTGTGATCAACTTTCCTGTAAAGAGTGTGGATGGTTATGATTCGTTCGTAATATTCACATATAAGTACTCCCATTATGGCTATATTTATCCAATCAAAGAAAGAAATGATGTACTGGATAAATTCAAGATATTAAAGATTAAGATAGTCAGGTATGACCATGGGGGAGTACTGCGGTCGGCATACCCTAAAAGAATGGACATAGTAGCCCAGTATTCTATACCGGGTGAACCTCAGCAGAATAAAGTAGCTAAAAGAATCAATCATACCCTGATGGATATGGTGGGCAGTATGATATGTTACTCCACCTTACAGTTGAGCCTGTGGATGGAGGCGTTAAAAACCCCATTCATATTTTCAAAAGAGTACCAAGTAAATCGGTGTCCAAAACACCGTATGAGTTGTGGACAGAAAGTGTACCCTCACTAAACCACTTGCGTGTGTGGGGGGGAGCCCTGCTGAGGCTAAAGTATTTAACCCAAACATTGGGAAGTTAGATCCCAAAATAGTAAGGTGCCATTTCATTGGCAACACAGAAAAGTCAAAAGGTTTTCGTTTTCCACTGTCCAGAGAGACATACAAAGTTTGTGGAAATGAGACACGCTATTTTCCTAGAGGATGAAAAGATGAGGGGGAGCATGGTAGCTTGAGAAATTGTCCTTAAAGTGAAGCGGGTGTATGCGTCCACTCCAATGATTCATGAGCTATTTTTCTCACTACCTGCTATAGCTGCACCGACAGTTCTAGATACTGTGGTGCCAACACCTGTTGTTATCCCACCTGTGGTAATAATGAATGACGATGAGGAACCTGTTCCTTGGGATCCTATAGAACCTATTGCCACACATGAGGGGGAGCAACAACAGCCTCAAACAAAAGTTGTGCCAAATATGGAGGCCCCTAGAAGGTCTCAAAGAGTTAGAAAATCAGCTATTTCTAGCTGATTATGAAGTGTATAACACTAAGGAATTTCAAATGGAAGATGAAATGAAATCGATGAATGTCAATAAAGTTTGGGATTTGAAAATAATTCCTAAAGGAGTCAAAACAGTAGGCTATAAATGGGTCTACAAGACTAAACATAACTCTCAAGGGAATATAGAGACATATAAAGTGTGACTTGTGGCAAAAGGCTTTATGCAAAGAGAAGGGATTGATTACAATGAGACATTTTCTCCTAGTCTCATGTAAAGTTTCTTTCAGAATCATAATGGTATTAGTGGCACATTATGATTGAGAATTACATCAGATGAATGTAAAGACTGACATTTCTCAACAGAGACTTGGAGGAAAATGTTTACATGGCACAACCGAAAGGTTTTGTCATAGAAGGAAAAGAAAGAATGGGATGCCGCCTAAAGAAATCCATTTATGGATTAAAACAAGCTTCAAGACAGTGGTACTTGAAGTTTGATCAGTCAATAAAGAATTTTGGGTTTTTAAAAGAGAATGTAGAGGACAATTGTGTCTATGCAAAGTTTAAGAATGGGAAGTTTATCTTCCTTGTCCTGTATGTGGATGATATCTTACTTGCTAGTAGTGATGTCAGTCTACTACAGGAGACAAAAAAAGTTTTGTCCTCAAAACTTGATATGAAAGATCTTGACGAAGCCTCGTTCGTTCTAGGGATCGAGATTCACCGAGATAGAAGAAAAAGGGTATAATGACTGTCATAAAAGGCATACATGGAAAAGATCTTAAAGAAATTCAGTATGCATAAATGTAGTCCCTCACCTGCTCCTATAGTCAAGGGCGACAGATATGGGGATTTTAAATGCCCCAGGAACCAATATGAGCTCAACCGATAAAGTGAAAGTGGTTTCATGTGCTTCAGCTATCGGAAGCTTGCAACATGCTCAAGTATATGCGCGCCCTGACTTGGTATTTGTTACCGGGTTTTACTTGGCAGATTCCAGAGCAATTCTTAAATAGAACACTGAAATTAGTAAAGGAAAGTCTTATATTATTTGCAAGGAACGAAAGGCCTCATGATGACATATAGAAAATCTGATTCACTCCACATGGTGGGATATTCAGATTCTGATTATGCGAGAGTGAATGCATATCCAGACTTGGATTTTCTATCATCTCGCAAAGAGGAGCTATTTCATGGAAAAGCTCAATGCGAACCGTCAGTACATCGTCCATAATGTATGACAGTTTGTAGCGTGTTATGAGGCAACAGGCAGGTGAACTGACTAAAGAAGTTCATACCCAGTTTGAAGGTGGTTGATGACATCTATAGACCACTGAAGTTATACTGCGATTATAATCTGACAGTAAAAGATGCTCACAACATAAGTCAAGTGGTACTGCCAAACACATTGACATAGAGTATTATGTTGTGAAAGATAAAGTCCGGGATCAAGTCATAAGTCTTGAGCATATAAGTATAGAAAAGATGCTCGTGGATCCGCTTACAAAAGGCTTACCACCCAACATGTTCAGAGAACATGGTGTTCAGAGAACATATAGCTAGCATGGATTTAAGGGAAAGCCTAAAATTCCTTAGACAAAAGAAGGCACAAAGATAAGTATTTATTTCAGAATAGAGTAGCGAGTTGTAGCTGTTAAGTCTATCGACAATGGACCGTGACGATGAGACATGCTCTATGAGCTAATCTGTAATGGAATAAACAAAAGTAAATGATATGAAAGTGAAAGATGGAATAAGATAAAGGGGGAGAATGTTAGTTGATCTCCACCAATAGGCCCAACGGCCTATTGGGCCCTTGCCTCTGCTCCCTGATCGGGGGAGCCCAACCCTAACTAGTTGGTGGGCCCCTGTCGCACAGCACATACAAATAGAGAAGGTGGGGATCGAGGCTCGTTTCACGAGGTTCACCGGAGCCGCCATCCCATCTACAGAAAACCCTAATCCGATCAAAGGTCGTGCTGCCAGCGACAGGATGTGCCCCGCCACCGCATCGCTCCCTCTGCAGGGTCTCCACAGCGCCACTGGTGATCGTCTCCACCGCTGCACGCCTTCTCGCCTTCTACACCGCGGCACCGGCGTCTCCTACATTGCTGCGGTGTTACTGAGCCAGGGCGAGTAGAGAAGCCCTAAAGAAGAGGTCTACCCCAATCTACGGGTTACACAGAAAGGTACACACATCATCGATCCTAACACCTACTGCCGCTGCCATGCGGTATGTTGCTGGCCACCCCGCAGTCCCATCACCACCGATGTTGCTGGTGCTGGAATGCGGATTATTGTTGGCCCAAATGCGTGACAACTGACGAACTGTTCTTGCCAATGGCGGAGGGGGCAAGCGCGCAGCTCCGCGGTCATGGGCAGTGACGTCCTGCTGCCGCTGCCATGCGGTATGGTGCTGGCCACCCCGCGGTCCCATCACCACCGATGTTGCTGGTGCTGGAATGCGGATTATTGTTGGCCCAAATGCGTGACAACTGACAAATTATTCTTGCCAATGGCGGAGGAAGAAATTGCTCGCCTTCGTGAAGAAACAGAGGACGAATGTGCGTAGGCAATGTGCACGACTCGTTCGACAAAATGTCTCAATGGGTTACCGGCAATGATTTTTGTATTTTATTCATGTTTCTTTCATTGCAGTAAACTGCTTTTTTACTTGTAATTTTCTTTGCATTTTATTTATTGGAAACATTCTTTCTATGCTCTCCAATACGGCAATTTCCAATTTCTCAAAAAGAAAAAGGAAAATAATTGGAGAAACAATTCCCATCAATTTCTACAATTTCTGGAGCTGGAGTCACACTGTTAGCTAAACAAGTTCATCAACTCCATTTTTTTTCTAGAGTTAGTGGAGCTAAAAAATATAGAGTTAGTGGAGTGGAGATGTTTTTTTTTTACTAAAGCGCAGGCCCTTACTTCACGTTGTGAATGAATTCACGCTCCCAACATTTATGCTTTGACAACAATGCCAAAGAATTTATTTGTGACTGCCTAAAGAAAAGGATTATTTATGACAGTTATGAATCTTGCTTACTTGTGAACATCAATTAGGTGGCTCACAAAAGGGCATCGTTTCAGTAAACTTTTTGCTCGGTATTGACGGCGGTGACCGATTGATTCTCGGCAGCCGTGTCGGTGCTTTGCTTTTGCCATGGTGGTTTTGGGCCTTGCGGCGAAGTCGCCCAGCCAGCGTCTGCCGCCCGCCTCGGCCGGGGAAGAGGGACGAGAAGCCGGGGGAGAGGGAGTGGGGGCCGGCCGGATCCGGTGGAGGACAGGGAGGAGATGAGGTGGGTGGTGATGGAAATAAAAAATGTCATTAGTTTGAAAAACACAATTGATCTTTTACCGTAGCAACACACGGGCATTTTGCTAGTCTATTTACAAAGTGTGCACCGCTTTTGCCCACTTTTTTGGTTTGGTCCAACTTTGGTCATTGACGGGTGGGCCTAACAGTTGATTTATTGACCGTGGTGCGTGAGCGTGTCCCGGTAGCGGAGGATGGAGTCAAGGCGCTGCAGCCGGAGCTGCTCCCGGAACCACCGGATGAAGTCGTCCGCGCGCGCGGCCACCTCCACCGTCGGCACCTCGCCGCGCCCGGCGACGGCGATGCCGCCGGCCTCCCTCGCCACCGCCGTCGCGCGGGGGTGACAACGACATCGTGCATGAGCGCCGGCTCCTCGACCACCGCCACCCTCCAAGTCCTCCTCGCCCGCGGACGCCGCCTACTGGGCGCCAGCTCCGTGGCCGCCTCCGACCGGCTCCTCTCGATGCACACCACCTCCTCGCGCTTGAGCTCACCGTCGTGGCCGCCGTTCCCCGCCGCCGCGGCCCCCGTCGGCGGCGGCTAGGGGGACGGCTCCGCGGCTGTGTATTCAAAGAGCGGCGCGTGGTCGACAGCGAGGCCGCCGAGGCAGGAGAAGCTGAACGACACACGGGGGCGGTCGATGGCGAGGGACGACGCGCGCAGGAGGGCCCTCGACGCCGCCACAGACATGCAGCCCCGGCGCCGGCGCTGCCCCGGCCTCGGCCACGCCACCCGCCACGGCCACCCCGCCCGGCCAGCGCCCGAGCCACCTCCCCGGCCCCGACGGACAGCGTTGACTCAGCAGGACCTGGAACGGAGGGAGCGTCGGGACTGGCAGCAGCAGGGAGCAGGCGTTGAAGGGTTGCTGCGGCTCACGGAGAGGTAGCTACCGGTGGCGCCGAGGATCGACGCCGCCAGAAGCAGCAGGGGCGGCGAACACCTCAACTAACCATGGCCACGACCAAGACGTGGAGGCCTCTCCGGTGAGGAACACTACCGGAAACAGTAGATATGCCGAGTGTCTTTTAGTTTGCCGAATGCATTCTATCGGGCACTCGGCAAAGGCATAGTTTGTCGAGTGCCTCCAGAGAAACACTCGGCATATATATTGCATTTGGCAAAAAACTTATTTGCCGAGTGTAGGAAAGAAAACACTCGGCAAACAACAAAATGACACTTGGCAAAGAATGGACACTCGGCAAAATACCACCACGTGACCGCCACGTGCGACGGCCGTCAAACGGCTTGCCGGCCGTTAGCACTTTGCCGAGTGTCCGTTAGTGACACTCGGCAAAGACACTTGTTTGCCGAGTGTCTCTATCAGACACTCGACAACTACATATGTTTGCCGAGTGTTGTTACAAGGCACTCGGCAAAATAACAAGTTTTTCCCTCTCCTTCCCTTCAAACCTTTTCTACTCTCCACATACAACATGTGGTACCCCATGTTAAAATTTGGTATATTTCTTGATCTGTTTGCTATATTTAAAATTTATTGCATTTAGAGGAATTTTTTTGGTATAAGTCAAATTTGAACCGCAGGTGATTCAAATAATGAAATAAAATGAGTGGAAAAATAATATTCATGTTATTGAGTCTAGTTATTTGAACTTGTGCCCGGCGGCCGGCACCCCCCGTTGGCTAGCGCCCGGCGCCCTCCCCTGGCGGCTAGCGCCCCATCCGGCCCCCGCCCGATGCCCCTCCTGGCCCCCGGTGCCGCCCTCCCGCCGATGCACGGCGGCCCGGCCTCCCAGCGCCCCTGCCCCCCGACGGCCGCCGCCCCGCGGCTCTCCCTGCGCCTTGCCCCTCGCCGGCGGCTGGCGCCCTCCCTCCGGCGGTCTGCAAGGTTCGTCCCTCATCTGTGAATCGACAGCACTAGTTGCAATGCTAAATTTACATTTTAGTTATGAGGGAAAAAGAAAAGAAACACAAAAGAACTGCCTGTCTCAGACATGAAACCAAAGATCAATAGCCGAGTGGATGGTTGTATGATTTAACATTAATTTCTGGCTGTGTGGAGATGCAGAATGGCAGTGCTTCTATGTTAACTGTTCTACCTTTTAGATTTTTTTACTACTCAGTGATGATGTGTTAACACCCACAGAGATAAACTGCATGTAGTAGTTAGTGCATATAAAGTCTATATATGATTAAGATCGATTTCCTCCATATTTGGTTATCTGTCTTAATGTCTCGAATTGAATAACTTTACATATAGTTAAGACTATATATATCCATGTCCAGCACTTTTAATGAGATGTATGAATAATATAGTTAAGTATTTGTGCGAGCTCTTATTACAAGCAGAAAAGAAAAAAAAAAAGAGGGAAGACAGGCAGCGTAGTATAGAGATAAGGATCCATTTAAGTTTGTCTATGTGAGTTGCATTTGTTTTAGCCTATGTGAGTTTGTTCCAGCAGTTGACTTAGAGGAAAGGAAAGTATGATGTTTCAACCTTGACATGCCAAAATCAGATTTGTGATTTCTACTGTACTGGGTCAGGCCAGCTTTGAAAATCAGAGTTCAGCCTATATGGTGAAAATTGCTCTATCTGTTGTTGCGTGATGAAAATTGCTCTATCTGTTTGTAGCTGTCCTGAGTCCTGAACTTCTAGTGTTTAAGTAAAATACATATATTAACAATTTAAATTTTTTTTGATGATTCTCTGTTACTGAATGATCTTGCACACGTGGCATATGTATGAACTGCTCTTGCACACGTTTCAGAAATCAGTACTTCACAGCATGTCAGTGATTATATGTGTAAAAAAGAAAGCCATATTGGTTATTTAAATTTGGTTTGGTGTATATGTGGTTGTCGGACATCGTGCCATTTTATTTGTTGCAGGTTTTGGAAACCTCACCGTGCAGGGGAGGTGCTGCCGAAATTTAGATTTGACACTATTATGTTCCTTTTTTTGCAAGGGAGGCTATTGCACCGTCCTCGACTCGTCATTTTGTAGGACAGCAAAGTGAGGCATAAAAGACCCCTCTTTCCGTATCATGTTCGTAAATCACATAACCTAGGCGTCTCCCGTTCGAAAGAGATATGGTTGGAAATATGCAAATCTTTGCATATCTATAACCGTATCTGTTTTGAATTGTCCACGTTTTTTGGACAACCCGAGAATGTGTAGATGGGGATAGTTTTCATGCTCTACTCCGATCCGAGACAGAGTTTTAGCAGCATCTTCTTGTTGTTCTCCGGATACACAATCTTCCTGTTAGGACGTGTATTTGGAGAACAACGGGGAGGTGCTGCCGAAATTCTGTCTCGAATAGGAGTAGAGCATGGAAACTAACCCCATCTACACATCCTCGGGTGGGATTAGGACATATCTTCACCTATTAGACAGTATAGGAACCTGTAGATACAATTGATTTTTATATTACTCGCTGATATGTTAGAGGATGGATGACCCTAAGTGGATGTACACAGACCGCTCTAGTCAGAGTTCGTTGATCGATGAATAGATTGAGAAGACCGATGCTTTCTTGGAACTAGCATTTGCCAAGGTTAAAGGAGCGCGTCTCACTTGGTGTCCCTGCAGCATTTGCACAAACATGCGTCGACAAACAAAGGAGGTTATGGGTAAACATCTTTGCAAGAATGGATTTATGGCAGACTATATTCGGTGGATATACCATGGTGAAGCCGATCGTGTGAGACGAGGTCATGAGACAACGCATCGAGGATTATGATGATGATGCTGGGTAGGAGACATGTTAAATGACCATCATGAAGCACACGTCAATGAAGAACGTAGGGAGGAGGAGCCAGAGGCAACCGCAAAGGCATATTACGACATGTTGTCTGCGGCACAGCAACTCCTTCACGGGCATACCAAGGTTTCTCAACTAGATGCCATAGCATGCCTAATGGTCGTAAAGTCCTAGTTTAGCTAGAGTCGAGAAGCCTTCGATATTATGCTGATAGTTTTAGGCAACCTGCTCCCTGATGGTCACATTCTGCCAAAGATCGTGTATGAGGCACAGAAACTCCTTCGTGCACTTAAGATGCCATACGAGCAGATACATGCTTGTTCGAAGGGATGCATCTTATTTAGGAAAGAACATGTGGAAGCAAAGTACTGTGTGAAGTGTAAATCCTCTAGGTTCCTGGAGGTAGACTCTAGTGATGGTCAGAAGAGGCAGCTCGCAATCCCTGTGAAGATCCTATGGTACCTTCCGTTCATACCGAGGATCCAACGGCTTTACATGACTGAGGAATCCACGAAATAGATGACGTGGCACAAAAACGGACGTCGATACAATCCTGAGAAGTTGGTACATCCATCCGATGGTGAAGCCTGGACAAGGTTTGATGTGATTCATCATGAGAAAGCTCTAGAGGCTCGTAATGTACGTGTTGTGCTGGCAACAGATGGGTTCAATCCTTATGGAATGGCGGCTGCCTCGTACACTTGTTGGCCCATGTTTGTTATGCCCCTAAATCTCCCCCCTGGCGTCCTCTTTCAACGACAGAACATATTCTTGCTGTTGATAATTCCTGAACACCCAGAGAATAATATGAGTGTGTACATGGAGCCTCTGATTGATGATTTGGTTCATGATTGGGAGGAAGGGGTATGGATATACGACCGAGCTACAAAGACAAACTTCAAAATGCATGTTTGGTACCAATACTCCCTGCATGACTTGCCGGCGTATGAGATATTCTACGGCTAGTGTGTTCACGGGAAGTTCCCATGCCTAGTATGCAAGGCGTCTCTGAAGTTCATTTGGTTGATGAAGGGTGGCAAGTTTGCTTCATTCAACAAACATCAACAATTCCTCCCTCCTGACAGATGTTGTAGTTAAAAACCCTACACCATAGATGATGACAGCTGTCACGGTTTGTGCTCAGTTAGACGCTCTCGAGGTCAATCAACAAGAAGGTGATTTTATGGGATATGGCGAGCAACATGCTTGGACTCAGAAGTCGTGCTTGTGGAACCTCCCCTATTTTGATGGCCTTCTTCTTCCACATAACATTGATGTAATGCACACTAAAAAGAATGTCGTCGAGGCAATTTTTGGCACAATCATGGATATTCCTGATAAGACAAAGGATAATGTTAAGGCTAGAGTAGATCAAGCGAGGTTATGCGATAGACCAAAGCTAGACATAGCGCCTCCTAGAGGCAAGCAAGTCATGGAGAAAGCCTAAGGCCAATTTTCATCCTAATGAGGGCCCAAAGGAGGGAGGTACTAGAATGGTTCCAAACGTTAATGTTCCCTGATGGGTATGCAGCGAATCTGAAGAGGGGAGTGAACTTAGCTACTATGCTAATCAGTGGGCTCAAGAGTCATGATTACCACATATGGCTTGAGCGCCTACTTCCGGTGATGGTTCGAGGCTATGCCCCTAAGCATGTCTAGCAAGTTCTAGCGGAGTTGAGCAATTTCTTTCACCAGCTTTGTGATAAGGAGTTATCTCATACCGTGGTTGCAGAAATGGAAAGAATGGTGCCTGTGTTGCTCTATAAGTTGGAGAAGATCTTTTCACCTAGCTTCTTCAATTCGATGCAGCATATGATTTTGCACCTCTCGTATGAAGCACAAATGGGGGGCCTGTGCTAGGACCGTTGGTGTTATTCAATTGAGATATGTCAAAAGGTTCTTCGAACTAAATGTAAAAATAAATGTAAAATTGAAGCATCCATTAGTAGAGGCATATATTTTGGAGGGGGTGTCAAACTTCACAACAAAATACTATGCTGACAACCTTCCTAGCGTGTATAATCCACCCCCTCGTTACAATGCTGGCGAAGATGAATCGAACCTTAGCATTTTTCAAGGGCAACTCGGAAGTTGAAAGAGTTTTGGTGAATTGATGAAACCCTAAGTGCTAACCTAGTTTATCAAGTGATCATGAGATAGGTAGCACATTCCAAGTGGTGAAGGAAATGAAGATCATGATGATGGTGATGCCATGGTGATGATCAAGCACTTGGACTTGAAAAGAAGAAAGAGAAAAACAAAAGGCTCAAGGCAAAGGTATAAATGGTAGGAGCCATTTTGTTTTGGTGATCGAGACACTTAGTGAGTGTGATCACATTTAGGTTTGATAGCCGTACTATTAAGAGGGGTGAAACTCATATCAGAATGCGGTTATCAAAGTGCCACTAGATGCTCTAACTCATTGCATATGCATTTAGGATCTAGCGGAGTGCTAACACCCTTGAAAATGTTTATGAAAATATGCTAACACATGTGCACAAGGTGATACACTTGGTGGTTGGCACATTTGAGCAAGGGTTAGGAACTTCACCGGTGGAGTGTCCGCCCGTAGAGTGCGGACAGTCCAACGGTGCCACCGGCGCCCTAGACAGAAAAGACAGAGGTCACTGTAAGTGACCGGACGCTGATCTCGGTTGGACCGACGCGTCCGGTCAATAGCAGCAGAGGGCGCGCAGCGTCGGTCTCTGACCGGACGCTGGGACACTTAGTGACTGGATGCTAGAGGGTTGCATCCGGTCCAGCTGACATGGCAGTGCACAAGGAAGTCGTCGTGTGACCGGATGCTAGGTGAGTCTGGTCGAGCATGACCGGACGCGTCCGGTCATGAAAAGACGTCTCTAGATGCTTACTGGAAATGACCGGACGCTAGAGTTCAGCGTTCGGTCATTTTGAGCTGCTGCGTCCGATCGTCACTTGACCGTTGAGATCAGACGATCAACATTTGAAGAGAGGGGACACGTGGCACGCATCACATGACCGAACGCTATGGTCCAAGCATCCGGTCAATATGACCGGAGTGTCTGGTCACCCCGTGTTGTGCCCAGTGAAGGGGTATAATGGCTCTATTTTGTGGGGGCTTCTATTTAAGCCCCATGGCTGGCTCAAGCTCACTCTCTTGGCCATTTGCATTGACATAGAAACCTTGTGAGCTTAGCCAAAGCCCTCCCACTCATCCCCATCATTGATTTATCATCTTTGTGAGATTGAGAGAGAATCCAAGTGCATTGCTTGAGTGTTTGCATCTAGAGGCACTTGGTGTTCGTGTTTTGCTATGGGATTCGCTTGTTACTCTTGGTGGTTGCCGCCATCTAGATGGCTTGGAGCAGCGAGGATCGTCGAGCGGAGGTTGGTGATTGTCTCTGGCTCTGATCATGGTGATTGTGAGGGGTTCTTGACCTTTCCCCTATGGAGAGCCAAAAGGTACTCTAGTGGATTGCTCGTGGCTTGTGTGATCCTCATCTTGTGTTAGTTGTGCGGCACCCTATTGAGGGTTTGGCATGTGATGCCAATTAGCGCGTGAGCCTCCAAGTGAGTGAATCGCCACAACAAGGAGTAGCTTGCTGGCAAGCAAGTGAACCTTGGTAAAAAATCATTGTGTTCATCATTTGATTCTGAGGTGATTGGTCTTCATTGTTATTCATTCTTGTGATTGATTGGCTCCTTCCTTGACACGGCAGTATAACCTTCTTGCTCACTCTCATTACATTACCGCAAACTAGTTATCAAGCTCTTTAGTGTAGCTAGTTATGAGAGCTTGTTAGTTTGATTAGTGTGGCTCTTTAGTTAGCTTTTGAGAGCACACTAACTTAGTATAGTGTCATAGCTATTGTGTGGATAGAAACTATATAAACTAGAATTGTGGTAGGTGGCTTGCTTTTTAGTAGGCTAGTGCAACACTTGCTTCGCCTCATAATTATTTAACCTGGTTTGTTAAGTGTTGTTGTAGAATTTTTTAATAGGCTATTCGGCCCCCTCTAGCCATTAGGACCTTTTAGAAGTGCAAGTGGTGCGACCCACAAGACCTCAAAACATGAAGAGTGGCGCACTATCATGCTAAATGTGTTGACCAACCTAACCGAAGTGGATCCATACATGCTGTAAGTTCTCAACAAACTTGTTCTCAAGTAATCACTATTCTATGTCCAACTCCCATATTTCTCGTTGGTACAGGGAATTTCATCATCAATTCTGGCGTGAATCAAGGAAACCTACCCCGTAGGAAACTTCAACCCTTCTTAGAGAGGGTGCGGGAAATGGAATGCCCAATTTCTTTTCTTGGTTCAAATAGAAGGTACTGTCCAATTTGGCTCGTACCTAGTTTGACATTATAAGTTGCTCGTACATGTGAATAATATAACAAACTACCCTGCTTGAACTTGCAGGGCCAAACCGATGCATCTATGAGTGTCGAGTTGAGACAGGTTGCCGATGGTTGTGCCTATAGGGTCAGGTCATTTACCAGTTATGACATTAATGGATATCGCTTTCACACAACAAAGCCACGAGCAGAGTCGGCCCAATCGAAGAACTACAAATACTGATGTTTTTACGCCAGGCTTTGATGGGGTCGAGTATTACGGAAGAATTGAAGAAATATACGAAGTCATGTTTCATGGTTGCAAACCTCTTAATCCCGTCATATTCAAATGCCATTGGTTTGATCCTGAAGTAGTGAGATAGACCCCTAATCTTGGGCTAGTTTAAATTCGATAATCATCCGTCTTACCAGGAGACAATGTCTATATTGTGGCTCAACAGGCCACGCATGTTTATTATCTCTCATACCCTGACAAACCGTCAAATGTCTTAAGGGTTGGGATGTTGTGTACAAGGTACCTCCACACGATAAAGTACATGTCCCAAACAATGAAGATTACAACATAGACCCCAACACATATGATGGAGAGTTCTTCCAAGAAGATGGGCTCAAAGGGAGTTTTAAGATAGACTTTACCAAAGCGATCGGAATAGAAGTAGACAATGAAAGGGTTGCTGACGAGGTTCAGAATGTGAAGGACTTAGAATTACTTCAGCGATTACATTTAGGCAATGACAATGATGACAACATTCCTCCTTCGAAGCATGGGCATGATTATACCGACACGCATGATAGTGATGAAGAGACTTATGATCTAGCTAATCCTGATCATGATGATTATTTCTAATACATGTATGATCCGTACTAGTTGATTTATTATTTGTCATACCATGTTAATTTCTAAGTATGTTTTTTTATTTTGCATATCTTTCTAAGTACATTTTGTTCATCTATGCTATTTAGTTTACTCTTTTTAATTGCAGGTGATTGAACAATGGTGGGCGGTGTGAGGAGGGTAACGTCGCCTTACATAAGATCAACCGATGCTGCTGAAGGGTTCGATGCAGCTCAGGAGTTCGGGAGGGGTCAAGGGAGGGGTGCGGTAGGGGTCGAGGGAAGGGTGGAGGCAGGGATTGAGGGAAGGGTGGAGGCAGGGGTCGAGGAAAGGCTCTATACCTTCCTCATCATCGTATGAGGAGGAGGAGGTACCTTCCACGCATGCCTCTAGTGATGAGGAGGAGGTATAGGTGGAGCAGGACCAGGTGGAGGAGGAGGCAGGGGGTTCCGATTCCTCTGGTTCATTGGGTGTCTGGTTGCGAGGTCCCTTGACCCTCCCGAGGCGACTGATACCTCTTGAGAGATGCCCGGTGATTCGACCCTCTGGGAAAAGGTAAGTAACTTTAGATATTATCACTAATTTTTCATTTGATATGTTGAAAATTACAATAGAAACTAATAATTTATCTTAATCACTTGGGCAGGGCTTTTACGAGGGTCGTTGGGGTGATCACGCACGCCATCCCAATGACATCCTTGGCCTTCTGTGCAGGCTACACTTCCCTGGCCTAGTGGATTTCGGCGGAAGGACGGAGCCGGCCTACACGTGGGAGCACTACGTCGCCGCCCGCTGCGCCCTTAATCGGGATCGCAGGGTATTCCCCAACAAGGCGGAGCGGGTGAAGGGCGAGCTGTGGGTAAGTCTTCCTCGCACTACATTGCTCAATACATCGCATTCACTAGACTTTCTTGAAATAATGATTGGATACATGTCTATATGCAGGACTTCTTCAGATGTCAAGAGAGATACGAGGCCAGGGCGGCTGCTGTAGCTCACAAAGCTACCAAGAAGCTCGTGAAGGACATGCACTACGAGGCGCGTGTCCAGGCCATCATCGACTACTACTCTACCTACAGAAGGATGAAGATCAATAAAGTTGAGGCAAGAACCATCAAGCTGACCTAGGAACAATATTTGCAGGTAAATATAGAACATTAGTACTCATTTTTCTAAGATTAATCACGCTTAATTTTATCTTCTTATATGTCATACACTTGATGACGTAGGTGCCTCCATGGAGGTGCATCCAGCATCGCCAGTGCTGGGAACACGTGGTGGACAAGTGGTGCGACCCCCAGTGGGAGGAGACACACAACGCTTGCCGGGATCGGTGTTTGCTGATGCCAGGTGCACCACACCATCAAGGCAACCTAAGCCTCGATGAATTCATGGAAAGATGGGTACGCGAATTCATTTCTTTATTCTAAGTCTCAATTATGTATAATTTCCAATCATTTTGCTTTTTTCACAGTCGTCGTCACATGGTGGCCAGCCTTGCTCCCAGTTCAAGGGATGGGTTTTGACCCACAAGGGCAAGGCGACGGCCAACATCGACTATAACCCGGAGGACTCGCCCTCAGCTTACAGCAATGCCACCGTCCATAGCCGCCTCAACGAATACACAATGATGGCAAGGGAGGTCCATAGGCCACAGTACGATCCGAGCTCCTAGGATCTTGATGGAGAAGTCATCATGAGGGTGGGAGGAGGCAAGAAGCATGGCTGGTACTGGATTGACGACAGCACAATCGACACGGCTAGTACTCCCACACTCTCCCAGATTCGAGCAAGGAGCACGAGCTCGAGCCCGGTGATATGGCCAAGGTCGGACACTTCACGCTTCCAGATGGAGGCACTCGAGGTAATTTCTATTTTATTCATCGTTCATTGATTTTTACATACTTTTGCTTTGCATTGTAACATTGGGATGAAATATTGTAAGCCTGGGTGGAAGCAGAAACGAAGCGACAGGAGGAGTTAGAGGCGAGGATGGAGCAGATGATTCAGTAGAGGCTGGAGGTTGAGCAGAAGAGGATGGAGGAAGATTCTCGGAGGCGGGAGGAAGAACAGCGGCTGAGGATGGAGCAGATGTTTCAATATATGCAAGGTCTTTCTGAGAGGATGGGTGCCCCTGCGCCACCGATGCTATTCCCTCCACCTCAACCACCCACAACTACTCTTGTGAGTCACTTGACACCTTATAGTACAGATTGAATACTTTAACTTAGAGAACTAGTTTCTGTAGTAAATGTCCAAATGCCAAATGATATGTTAGCTTAAAGTGAAATATGTTATGATATGTTAGCACAAAATGATATGTTAGCTCAAAATGTTAGCTCAAATGATATGTTAGCTCAAAATGGTATGTTAGCTCAAATAGTTTCTGGCCACATTACTTCCGATTTAGGAACCATAGTTTTGCCTAATTCTTGCTCATATTATTAAGTGCATGACATATAAATATCAATCTTGTCTCACACATGTAATCTCTTCTCCTTTGTGCAGAATCAATCGGCGGCATCGAATAATGAGCCTCAAGACCCGGATTTGTCGCAATGGTTCCTAGGGCCTCCGCAGTGACTACTTGTGACTTGGTTCAGACTTGTGACTTACTTGTGACTTGCATTTGCATTTGTGGCTTACTTGTGACTTGCATTTGCATTTGTGGCTTACTTGATGCTTATTGTGAATTATGCATGTGATGCTTATTGTGAATTATGTGATGCTTGATGTGAATTATGCCTGTGATGTTTGTTTGAGTGGGGGGGGGGTCCGTTATACGTGACCGAACAATAAAAACAGTGAGGTTTAGGTCACTTTGCCAAGTGTAACACTCGGCAAAGAGGGCATTTGCCGAGTGTTAAGGACAAAGCACTTGGCAAAGAGGTCAAATCTGTTATTCTGGGCACAACTTTGCTGAGTGTTTGACCTTAACACTAGGCAAAGTGACCATAAATGCCAAGTGTTTGGTCGTCGACACTTGGCAAAGCGACCATACAATCTGTCATCTACGCACCTTTTTGCCAAGTGTTTTAGCCTTGGCACTCAGCAAAGTTTTAAACTTTGCCGAGTGCTTTGGCCATAGCACTTGGCAACGTTTTAAACTTTGCATAGTGTTTTTTCATCGTGATACTCGGTAAAGCAGCCATCACCATCTTCTCGCCGTTCCCGTTACTTTTTTTTTTTTGCCGAGAGTCGATTCGACAAAAAAACACTCGGTAAATAGTTTTGAGGGGGGGGGGGGGGGGGGTTGCGGTGGATTCGACGGACGAGCGTTCCGCGGCGAGCTGTCGCAAGAGACTCGACAGAGGTTGGAAATACGAGCAGATTTTGAATTTCTACTGTCCATCATGGTGAACCAGTAGAAAACCGAAGAAAAAAACAGCTTCCCCACTTGAACCGGCGCATAGGATGCAAAATCAGGGAAAAGCGACTAGGAAACCGGATAGGGCATCCACCATCCCCTGCCATACGTGGCAATGGTCAGAGCCATAGTATTCCTTTTGGTACCACGTTAAAAAAATATTTTAGTTTGCAAGGAACATACATGTATTTTTTTTAATATTTCAAGCTATCTATTTAGTTTCCAAACTTTAGGAACCGTTTGTCGCTTGAAAAAAACATGGCATTTATTAGGAGTCAAATATGTACTAGAGTAGAAAAAATACACATGAAGATAAAACTTATCGCATATTGAGCAGCGTCGGTGTAGGCTGCCTGTACGCTATCCTACTTGCACTTAGAAATGGATCCGCGTCTACCAACGCATAAACGCAATGTTCAGACAACAACGGTGTTTGCTAAGCCAGAATATATGTGAAATGTGGTCGCTTTGTATGGTACAAAATGGTTACATATTTTTTCTGTAGCAACTCTCTTGCTTAATAAAAAAAAGTTTTAATTTAATGGGTATTTGAGTTGAAGGAAATAATTAAGTCAAAATTCTTTTGGTTTTCTATTAAATGTGTAGATATGCAATAAAAATTTAGTGATGGAAATAAAAAATGTCATAAGTTTAAAAAACACAATTGATCTTTTACCGTAGCAACACATGGGTATTTTGCTAGTACAGATAAAAGAAGAAGAAAAACACAATATATGATAAAGTTATAAAAAATAATCTAGTAGTGTCAAGTAGCCCAATACATTATGGACACTATTTCTCTACGTAATTACTACTCTATATCTCTCGACGTGATGAGTTCCCTGGCTTCCATGCATACTTGGCCGCACAATCCTGCATGTTTGTGTCGAGGAAATCACTGCATGTTTGTGTCCAGGAAATCATGCAGGCAAGCAGGCCCGGTCCTGACAGTTTATAGACATGGAGCGAAGCCTGGGAGATGGGTCCTTCATTATAATTATAATAATATGTATAAAAATTCTATCCATCTCTATTTTTCTTTTTTCACTTCTATATAAATGCGTGCCTTTTGTCAACACGAGTACACTAGAATTTTAGAAATACTAGATTCAGTTTAACGTTAAAATAAAAATGAGTGTTAGTAAATTACCAAGTATTTTTTTAGCGAGAGACAAGTGGAGAACAAGGATAATAATTATTCACTGTCCTGCACCATTAGGAATTCCCCAATCCCAAATTAGATCTGAGTCTTATATTATGAAGAATAATGATAGGGGGCAAAGGCAATTAGACAAATTAAACATTGATTAAACAATCAACAAAGGGGCTTAGGGAACAGGGGCAATTGGGCACGGCACTTTCCCTGAACACGTATGGACGCAAGGACGTCTCATATAGTCATAGTGTCGTACTCGCTTGGCTGAGAACGGAGTTATAGAGCGAGCAAGCGGAGTAGCTAGTGCGTTGCGCACGGCCGATCAGCGTCGGTGACACCGGACGGCAGACGCGAAGACACGCCGCGATAAAACCACGAAGGAGAGTGGCCGTGACGGAAGAAAAATCGACAGACTCTTTCTTACGCGCCTAATATATATATATACATACCTATATTCTATTGTACCAGAGTATTACCAACTAACTTACATACTTCAAATTGGGCCCCTAGACTTCAAGTGCCCTGTACATGGGCACAACTCGAATCCCCAGGACCGGGCCTGCAGGCAAGCAGGCCGGAGAGGTAAAATCTACCTACCGTGGGATCAAGTTACGACGGTTGAGATTAATTAATGAAGGAAAATCCCCACATGCGACAGATCGAGATAAACTGTTTCAACGTACAGTTGCACACGGCTGAGATTCTTCTAACCGCAAAGTCAAACACGTAGAGCTGTTACGGACTCTGATCCATTTATTGACGTAATTAACATGTGGCTCTGCCTCTAGCTAAACACGATCTGCACTACTAGATAAATTGTCTGCCTTCGTGCATGCAGGCTGGCCTTGCCCCCAATCTACGTCGTTGGAAATCTAACGGTGGTAGCTAGCTAGACGCCAGTAAGCAGCATATAAGAGGCAAAGGGCAAAATGATGTACGATATATGCTGAAGAGGATCGGAAATAAGGGAATCAGATCGAGTAAATGGAAGAGGAGGAAGACGAGTTCGTGCCCTTGCCCGGGTGTCGTTTCCGTCCAAGCTTCTGTACGTATTGGAGTTATCAGCAATTGACGACCGGCCATCTGCCGTGCACGTCGCTAGCTGATGTTGAGCCACAAACAGCACACGTCTTTCTCATGCTCCCTCCATCTTCTTCCTCCACTACAGTGCCTCGTCTCTGTCCTGCTCTTGAATCTTGATCTCCTCTCACATTTGGCGGCTCACACTTCTGCATCCGCAACCGCTATCACAATAAAGGCAGGGATACATGTGTGGGAACGAGAAACACACAAATAAAAAATACAACTTCATCGATATCATCACTTCGTTTCCTCCTGAAAGGGTCGATGACGAGGACATCACTACTTTATCGCATACAAAGCAAGGAGACGAGGAGGTCCAGGTATAGGACGTCCAATTCATTTTTTTTATAGTGAAGGCCCAGTCCAACTGAAGTTGGAGTCCATCTCGGGTTTCAGGACCAGTCTGCCTTAACTGGTTACCCAGGACGTATCCGGACACCGTTTTTCGATGATCCACATATGGATGGAAATTAGATAAGGAAGCCAATCCAATTGGTCTCACAGTCAAAATCCCTTAGGAATCAACAGGAATCGTCGAAATAAGTCAGCGTCCAGAATCTATCAGGGTGCTGCGACACCTATCTTTTGATCCGTTGGACCGTGTATCGTGTTTGGGCCCATTAGGGGGACGCGTTCAGAGGGGGTGACGTCCAAGACTCTATAAATACCAGCTGTCGCTCTTCTTAGGGTTTGAGTTTTGTTTAGTTCTTGATTTTCTCGTAAAACAGACATCGTTTTGCTGTAACTGTGCCGTCAAGGCTGCTTACTATGAACCAGGGCCCCAGTTCTTGATCTTGTTCGCTTGTGGCGATTAGTCCTTTCGAATTAAGACTTGAACTCCTTCTTAATTTCATAAGCCTCATATTTATTTGCAATTTCAGATTGCGTTCATCTCGTTCTTGCTTGTGTTCTCGATTCGCTTGCAGGAAAGCCTTCTCGGCGAGATCAATCATGTTCGCGTGGTTGATAACCAACGGAACAGTGGTGTAACGGTTGCGGGTCCGAATCAATCTTGGTTCGAAGCCTAGATCAGTGAACGTCGAGTCTCCACCAATCGACGCTATCATACCTTTCGGAAGATCGGACATAATCTACATCAAATGATATCAGAGACCTTGTTGTCCGTTAGGTATAACTTTATTTTTTCCTTTAGATTGTTATTGTTTTTGTATTACCTATAGTCCATAAAAAGCCAAAAAAATATACATCATCACATATTCTCTGTCATATAGCCTCATTGTGCCGTGCAATTTCAGTCTCTGTTTCGCAGTTGTTGAGTTTGTGCCCTGGGTCAAGTTCTCGTTGCTGGTTTTAGATTGTTTTTTTAGTTCAGTTTGTATTTTCCCTTTGTTTTTCATCATAATCCGTGAACATCTCCAAGTCTTGTTGAGTTTCCTTTGTATCCATCAAACTTTAGTCCACGCCATCTAATTCCCTATACTTGTCTTCACTGTTTCCATCAAATTATTGCTGCCTATGACCAATTTTACGCGTATTGTTTCCTGTTTTGTCCTCTAATTCAGAGTGCGTTTGTAAAACATGGTCTAGTTTTCGCATACGAACTCAGATTTCGACGTTCCATATATC
>NC_089584.1:131331615-131471615 GCF_019320115.1 Miscanthus floridulus
GATCAACCAAAGGATTGCAATTGCTATAATCTTGTCATGTCAAGTTCCCCTAGTTTTGTTATAAAGAAACATGTTAAATTTCAAGAAGGGGAGCAATGTTGGCTACTACCGACAACTTGTCCACCAGCTAAGCTCAAACCGAGGACGGTTTGTTGTCAAGAAGGGGAGGATGATGAGGACATGGCACCTTCGGATACGAACAATGATTATAAGGTGTGCTCGTTCCTACATTTGCATAGTGGCTTTGGTTATAATTCACTTGGTTCCACATGTACATGTCACTATTTGATTGTAGGTTCAAATGTGTTTCATAATGGAAGTTCATCAAAGTTGAACTTTTGGTTCGTCGGCAGACCGACAGTGCCTCATTGGGAAGGCCATAACTCATCCATCCGGAGTGCGATCGAGGTCAATGAGCACTTGATGGAAAGCTTGTTTGATAAGCTTTCAAATAGATCTAGTCCCATCTCAATATCACGTCGGCAAGGCCTCCAAATCACTAATATATTCTGTCGCTATTTCTGGCGGGAGCTACACTGTCGTCATGGGCTTGTTAGACATCCTTGGGACCCAGGCCCAAGTTGGAGCACGCCCCAAGAAGATAGAGAACACCTAAGAGATGGCCCTGGACGTCCTCCTCCTTGGCCACCACCTTAGGAGGCCAGCAAGGACGTCCAAGCCAAGCCAGAGGCCCAGTCCAATCCGAGTTCGAGTCTGCCTCGGCCATCAGGACCAGTCTGCAATAAAATGGACGCCTAGGACGCATCTGAACTCCGTTTTCGATGATCCACAAATGGATGGAAAGATAATTTGATAAGGAAGTCAATCCAAGTGGTTTCACATCAAAATATTTTCAGAATCAACAGGAATCGTCGAAACAAGTCAGCGTCCAGAATCTGTCAGGGTGCTGCGACACCTTCTTTTGGGCCGTTGGGCCTTGTAACGTGTTGGGACACCTTTAGGATGTGAAGAGGGATCCTTGGACGTCCCTTAGGCTATATAATCAGTAGCCACCACCTACTTTAGGGTTTGGGTTTTGCTTAGATTATTCTGTTAAGAAACAGTTTCACCGTTCTTCGGTTTGTGAGACCCCAACTCGTGAGATTAATCATACATCCGCAATTTGGTTGCGATCTTTCTTGTTCTTGCTTGTGTTCTTCATTGCGTAGGCAGGGATTAGCCTTCTTGGCGAGGTCAACCTGGTCCGTGACTTGGTTGATAACCAGAGGAGCTGTGGTGCTAAGATTGCAGGGTTCGATCTTTCGATCTGAAGCCGGATTGGTGTGTCATTCTCCGCCACAACGATAGTTACCATCACCTGACGCAAGATCAGGATCCCTGTCTCCATCAAGGATGCATCCGGCCCAAGTGGGGTTGGCCGAGGCCCAATAAATTAAGGCTGCCTGGACCCCAACAGTTCTCAGGCACACCCACTCGAGGAAAGGCCCAATGTCCCTAAAAGACTAGTCCAATAGGGGAAGGGTGGCTCTCCCTTTTAAGGTGGCTTCCTCCTCCCAAGCTAAGCAAGGTGGGATTATTCAGAGGCTCACACGGTCGCCGCCCGACTATAACTAGGCCACTTGGCCCCTTTGTTGCGTCTTTGCCAGCGGTTAATAGTGGAGGATGTCCTCATCATTCCCACCCCCTTAAACAAGGGCCCAGCTTTGATACCAAATGATGCATCCGGCCCAAGTGGGGTTGGCCGAGGCCCAATAAATTAAGGCTGCCCGGACCCCAACAGTTCTCAGGCACACCCACTCGGGGAAAGGCCTAATGTCCCTAAAAGACTAGTCCAATAGGGGAAGGGTGGCTCTCTCTTTTAAGGTGGCTTCCTCCTCCCAAGCTAAGCAAGGTGGGATTATTCAGAGGCTCACACGGTCACCGCCCGACTACAACTAGGCCACTTGGCCCTTTGTTGTGTCTTTGCCAGTGGTTAATAGTGGAGGATGTCCTCATCAGATAGGGTCTCGCATCCCGCAGTGGAGTCAACGATTTTATCGATTCGAGGTAATGGGAAAGGGACTTTTGGACGTGCTTTGTTCAGACCGGTGTAGTCCACACACATTCTCCATTTCCCATTTTTCTTTTTAACTAATACAGGATTAGCTAACCACTCTGGATGGGACACTTCTTTGATGAACCCAGCCACCAAAAGCTTCTGCACCTCCTCGCCGATGGCTCTGCGCTTTTCCTCGTCGAATCTGTGCAGGCGCTATTTCACTGGCCTGGAGCCGGCTTGGACGTTTAAGGTGTGCTCGGCGACCTCCCTCGGTATGCCCGGCATGTCCGAGGGGCTCCACGCGAACATATCGGCATTCGCGCGAAGAAAGTCGACGAGCATGGCTTCCTATTTGATGTCGAGGGTGGCGCTGATCCTCAACGCCCGGTCGTTGGGGCAGGCGGGGTCGACCGGTATGAGTTTGACGGCCTCCGCGGGCTCGAAAGTTCCGGCGTGATGCTTGGAGTCGGGTACCTCGTTACCGAGTTGGTTGAGGTTGATGACGAGGGTCTCGGCCTCCACGATAGCCTCGGCGTACTCGACGCATTCGACGTCGCAGTCGTATGCATGCTCGTACGTCGACTCGATAGTGATGACGCCGTTGGGGCCTGGCATCTTGAGCTTGAGGTACATGTAGTTGGGGACTGCCATGAACCTAGCATAGCATGCCCGCCCCAAGATGGCGTGGTAGGTTCCCTTGAACCCAACCGCCTCGAAGGTGAGCACCTCTTTGCGGTAGTTGGAGGGAGTACCGAAGCAGACAGGCAGGTCGATGCGCCCGAGGGGCCGCGTACGTTTTCTTGGCACGATGCCGTGGAAAGGCGCGGCATCACCCTAGAGCTGTGACTGGTCGAGCTCCAGGGGCTCTAGGGTGTTGGCGTATAAGATGTTGAGGCCGCTGCCCCCGTCCATCAGTACCTTGGTGAGCCGGGTGTTACCGATGATGGGGTCGACGACAAGCGGGTATTACCCGGGGTTCGGGACATAATCGGGATGGTCGTCCCAGTCGAAGGTGATCGCCTCCTAAGACCAGTTGAGGTACCGGGGAGCGGCCACCTTTACCGAGAAGACCTCCCGACGCTCCCTCTTTCGCTGGCATGCTGAGAGGCACGCTGAAGGCCCGCCAAAGATCATGAAGGCGTTGTGCACCTCGGGGAACCTGTCGTCCTTGTCGCCTTCCCTATCGTCGGGACCCTTTCTCTTGGCGTCGTCATTAGGGAGCCCGAGCTTGGCGTAGTAGCGCCGGAGCATGGTGCACTCCTCGAGGGCATGCTTCACCGGAAACTAGTGGTACGAGCAAGGTTTCTTAAGCATGTCGTTGAAGAGCCCAGGGCCCCTAGGGCCTCGGGGATTCTTGCGTTCTGCGGCCACGATCAGGCCGGCAACGAGGACCTCCTGGTTCCCCTGGCGGCCCTTCTTCTTCTTCTTGGGGAGGTGGGAAGCCGAAGCCCCGGGGGTCTCGTCCTTCCGCTTCCCCTTGGTGTCGTTGTCGGGGAAGATGGCCCCAATGGCTTCTTCGCCCGAGGCGAAGTTGGTGGCGACGTCGAGCAGTGCGGCCACTGAGGTTGGCACGTTCTGGCCTAGCTCGCGGACCAAGTCTCGGCAGGTGGTACCAGAGAGGAAGGCTTGGACAATTTCTGAGTCGCCGACACTTGGCAACTCGGTGCATTTCTTGGAAAAGCGTCGGATGAAGTCTCGGAGAGACTCGTCCGGTGCCTGGCGACAACTCTTGAGGTCCCAGGAATTTCCAGGGCGCACGTATGTGCCCTAAAAATTCCCGACGAAGACCCTGACCAAGTCGCGCCAGTCGTGGATCTATGAGGGAGGGAGGTGTTCGAGCCAGGCTCGCGTCGAGTCTGACAGGAACAGCGGGAGGTTGTGGATGATGAGCAGGTCATCGTCCGCACCACCTAGCTAACAAGCCAGGCGATAATCGGCCAGCCAGAGTTCGGGATTGGTCTCGCCACTATATTTCGTGAGGATGGCCGGCTGTCGAAATCGGGCCGGGAAATGGGTGACACGGATAGCCCTGCTGAAGACTCGAGGGCCGGGTGGCTCGCGAGAAGGACTGCGGTCCTCCTCGCTGTCGTAGCGGCCACCTCAGTGCACGTGGTAGCCTCGGGCGGGCCCCTCGCTGTCATGGCGCCGTCGCCTGCCGACTACCTCGTGCTCGTCCTGCGCCTCGCGTCGGTTGCCGAGGCGGTCGTGGACCAAGGGGACCCTGTTGATCGTCGGCACCCGGGCAGGCTCAGGATGAACCGAGGCCTCCCTATCCTGCCGATGCGGTGGTGAGGGGAGGCCCGAGACGGCTCCGTGCCGCCAGGAGGCAAAACTCTCGGCCTGCTGCACCACGGCGGTCTAGAGGAGGTCCCGGAGCTCGCCGTGAACCCATTGTCCTTCCGTGGTGGAGGGCTCGGGCATCGCACGCACTAGCATCGCCATAGCCACGACATTCTGGCTAGCGCGATTGAAGATTGGGGGACGATCGTCCCCTTCGTCGTCGTTGATGCGGTGGTGCACGTCACGAGCCCGTCGTCGGGCTCCTCTGCCGTCACCGTGGCCCTGCTGCTCCTGCTCGAGAGTGTTCCGGAGCTGTTGCAGAAGGAGCCGATCTTGCTCAACCTTGGCCTGAAGCTCACGGAGCTGCTCTAGGTCTGGGCGTCAAAATTGTCTGAGGGCGAGGTTCTCGTTCCGTGCTGCCGGTGGGACAACGCGTGAAGGCATGGCATTGCCTGTTCCCTGATGAAGCGGAGTGCGGTTGCCTACCCCCTCGTCCTCGTCGCCCATGCTTGGCATCCCAAGTCCGATGTGGAAGCACTCACGAGAAGGATCGTAAGCACTTTCATCGTCGGAATTGGAGTAGCCGAAGCAATAGTCACTTGCAGCCAAGAAGCGGCGCATGGTTTCACGGTCGTGGAGGTCGGAGAAATCCACTCCGGCCCATGCCTCGTCCTCTTCCGAGGAGCCGGCGTGGGTGTGGGTCGACGCGGTGGTGTCGAAGTTAAGGGCGAAGCGCTGGCGGCGCTCCGAGAGATCCGCGTGAGCGAAAGTGTAGGCGTAAGCGTAAGAGGCGGCGGCATTTCTCAACCCGAAGGGGTACGGAGATAGTGCCGTCGTCTGGCTCTGCTCCGCCGGAGTTAGCTCCTCAGGGATGTAGGCGTAAGCGTAAGAGGCGGAGCTTGGTGTCGGGGCATCGCCGGGTGCCACCGGCGTTTTTCCCTTGTCTAGGCTCAGGCTAGACAGGTCTCCAAACAGGGACCTTGTGCCAACAGCTGGTCGTGGGATAGCGTCGAAGAGCGGCGAGTCGCCCTGGGTTCGGGTGGCATCGAGGTGATCCTGCTCGCGTTGTGCCTGGCGAGCGCGGCTGCCCGGGCGCCGCCTGCGCCTGGGCTGTCGGTGCGTGAAGTCATCGTCGACAGGCGGGGTTCAGGGTGTGAGGAGTACCATGTCGTACTCGTGCCCTAGAGACATGAACTCTAGGCTCCCAAACTAGACCACCATGCCGAGACGCAGTGGTCGTACGGGGTCTGCCATTCGAAACTTGTTGGGATGACGAAGCTGACACACAGAGGCCCCTACCTGGCGAACTGTCGGTGTTTTGGACCAGGGGATCCTCAACCAACTAGTGAATTTGTGCTGCGTGTTCCCAATCTTGGATGGTGATGCAAAGAGACACAAGACTTATACTGGTTCAGGCAATCGGTGCCCTATGTCCAGTCTGAGAGATCGGTCTTGTATTCCTTGCACTGAAGTGCTTGTAGTAGGGGGTTACAAGCTAGGTGAGAGAGGGAGTTAATCCCAGGTCTCGGCAGGGAGTGATGTTGACTGCTTGAGGCGTTGCTCTTAGGCCACAGGGAAGTGTGCATTACCAGGTGTTGTTCGTCTTCCGTCCCCTAGGAATGGCCCAAATCCTCTCCTTTTATAGCTTGAAGGGAGGACAAGGGTAGTACATGTGCTAACTATTCGGCGTTGTGCAAAACAAAGGCGGCGTGTCTGAGCCCTGTAGCCTGTTCCTGTGGCAGTGTGGTCGTCAGAGCGGTCCGTCCTTGGAGCGCTGGGGCGACGTGCTGGTCACATCCGATCCTGTGCGTCATGGGAGCTCCAGGGCTGCCTCGGAGCGAGCGCGGCGATCAGCTTGCGGGTCGCTGTGGATTGACCGTCGTGCGAGGCCGAGGCTCGGTTGGTGCCGAGGCCTAACCGTGGTGGGGGGTCTCGGCAGACGTGAATCCCGAGATAGCCGAGACCCTGGCGTAGTGTGCCGAGGCCCGAAGGGAGCGGTCGATCTAGTACGCTGGTTTGAAGGCGATGATGACCTGGGCCCGATTTCCCATGCTGCGTTGTCTTTGGGGCGAGAGTTACGGGGCACAGTGTAGTGTGGGCGCTGATTGTGGGCATAGTGCCAGAATACAGTGGCCGGTGACCCCCGCCATGCCCTGTCCCAGCCGGTATGGCGCTGATGCGACTTCTTGTCCCGTTGGCCTTTCCGCGGTGTCGAGCCATCGTCCGGCTGAGATTGCGGGAGTGGTTGACGCATTAATGGGACGCGACATGCTGTCGAGAAGACCGGTCGAGGCGGGAGCGGCGGGTTATTGTCAAGCCAGCCTCGAGCGATTCGGAGAATAGCAGTCTCATCCGAGGCTGCACGCACGGGGCCTCGGGCAAGACGGAGATTGGGCTCCTTGCCGAGGCCTTCCGCGAGAGGCCTCGCGCGAGGCGGAGATTACGTCAGGGCGTCGAGGCCTCCCGTGCGAGGCCTTAGGCGAGATGGAGAGCCAGTGGGCACGACAGGGCCAGTGAGTAAACCCATGGCTCACCTTCTGGCTTCGTCGTTAATGGGATTTAAGTGACTTTTTGGTGTACGCTCGGGGTACCCCGTTCTAAGGTACCCGACATGTGTATTTCACTACACATCTCGTCGAAGTTTAACATTTATACCCACAACTATTTTAAATTACTTGTTCTGTCTTACTCAGCATGGGGCCTATAATACTTCGTAAAGTTGCAAGACATTCTTAACTCTATTCCATTGATCTATATCTAGACTGGACTTCTACCAAAATATCCCGGATACATGAGCTACGCCAGGGTAAGTTCTTACTTGTACACTCATTAAGCTTCCAATAGCTGAAGCATATGGAACCATGTTCATTTGATCGATCTCATATTAGTTCCTATAACACTGAAGGTTCCCAAATCTATTACCCTTGACTATAGGAGCAGACGTAGGTTTACTCGCATGCATACTTTATTTCTTTAGAATCTTTTCTAAGTATGTCTTTACGATAGTCCTAATACCCCTTTTCTTCTATCTCGATGAATTTCAATTCCTAAAACCAATGATGCTTCACCAAGATCATTCATATTGAAACTTGAGGACAAGAACTTCTTCTCCAATGGCAGATTAACATCATTACTAGTGAGTAGGATGTCATCTATACACAGGATGTGGAAAATGAATTTTCCATTCTTGAACTTTGCATAAATGTTATTGTCCTTCTCATTCTCTTAAAACCTAAACTTTCTTATTGTTTCATCAACTTCAAATACTACTGTCTAGAGGCTTGTTTCAACCCATAAATAGATTTCTGCAGGCGGCATCCCATACGTTCTTTTACTTCCACAATAAAACCTTTAGGTTGTGCCATGTAAACATTTTCATATAAATCCCCATTGAGGAATGCCTTCTTTATATTCATCTGATGTAACTCTAAATCGTAATGTGCCACTAACACTATTATGATTCTAAAAGAATTCTTCCATGAGACTGGAGAAAAAACTCTCATTGTAATCTATTCTTTCTCTTTACGTAAAGCCTTTTGCTACAAGTCGTGCTTTATATCTTTCCACATTCACTTTGTAGTCACATTTTATCTTGTAGACCCATTTACAACCTACTGTTTTGGCTTTATTAGAAATTTTTTCTAAGTCCTAAACATTGTTGGTATTCATCGAATTCATTTTAGCTTCCATAGCTTCTTGCCATTTAGACGAGTGAGCGCTTCTCATAGCTTCTTCAAATGAGGTGGGATCTCCCTCTATTTGAATTTTTCACTAACATAGACTTCATAGTCATTAGAAAAAGCTAATTTTCTAATTCTTTGAGACATTCTAGGGCCTCAGCTACTGACACTTTTGTATGGGGCTGTTGTTGCTCTTCATTGCCAAGAGACAATTAATTCTATAGGCTCCTGTATTACAAGATCCTTGTTTATATTATTCATCTTCTTCGAAGAGCTTAAGTCATACAACATCAATATGTATTGAGAAATTTGTTATTTTTTAATCACTGGAGTGGGCACGTAGTCTCGCTTCTCTTTAAGTCTTAGGTCTCTATATATCATGCTCCCCCAGATTATCCAATCTTCTGTAAAGATAGTGTATCTTTAAATTTTTTATTTGGGTTTAATCTGTTAAAATCTCATATGGCGCTTTAAGCACTGCCTTATATATCTCTGAGGCTCTTCTAGTATGAATTTTGGCTGACTATGCTATCTTCCTATCTGAATTGTAAAAGGTTTAGAAATTTAGCTATTTCTCTACTTAGGGGTATCGTTATTATGACCGTTGTACTCCTCCGACGATCATATTCATCTTAATTGATCTTTATCTCACTCTTAATGAAGAGTATTTTCTTAATTGTTCTTTATCTTATCTTTCTTAATTGATCTTATAATTCTCCCCCTCGAAATATGACATAAACTTTACTGTCATAATTTCGAGAACTATTCAGAACTCCTGTGAACGAGGAGACACTTATAACTTACTTCATCCAAATAATTATGTCATGCAAACAAAGTTATTTCTTAATTCATATAGGAGTACATTTTCCTTATTTCACTTCAAGAACTAAACAATGTATTTTATTAGTAGTACTTCTGCAAGTCACGCCGGCATGTTTTCTTATCTTTTGGTTAGTATTGACCATGACGGTGCATTTCTATTGTGCCATGGTCAATACTAGGATAGCATAAGAGCTACCCAAACTTCTCTCGCTATACGGGATACATAAAAACACGAGTCATTACAAAACTTCTCCCACCATACAGGATTAACTAGCATAGATACTATGCCAAACTTCTCCCCATATGAGATAATTCCCTAAATGGGACGTAAATGCCAGAATTAGCTCTCAGGACACAAGAAGTGTTTGAACATTCAAGACATTAAATTCATAAATAAATCAGAATACTCTATAACACACATGTTTAATCTTATAACTCTTATCATAATGATGAAATAAAATATACTATTTACTATAATAAAAACTTAGTCATGACGACTAAAACATTCACTTATACTTTATTTTCCAACTAAATCTTCCCCCGGGTTCTAATTTAATCAGAAAATTAATAAACTAAGCAACAAGAGAAAACTTAAGTGAGAGAATTGCTAAACTCATTTTGACCCCTAACAACCCTAAATTGGCTCAACTCATTTTGGGCCAGCTGAGTTCTCTTTTCACATTTGTCATACCTATCAAAAAGCAGAACGGTGCAAAACTTTTCCTTCACATAGCCCAGCAGAGCAGTCCGTTCGCTTGCAGCAGAGTGATCTCGTCGGTTAAAATAAAAACATACAAGGTGCTTCTGCATTAATTCTACATCACCATTGGGTTGAAAATAGAATTAATGCATAAAACTCATAAATAAAAAATATAATATTGCTATCATCAACTTTGGTCAGAAAAAGAGCAATATCATAAATACAATATTCTTCTACATTAATTCCACATCACCGTTGGGCAAAAATGGAATTAATGCAAGGAAAAAACCCATGAATAAACTTATAATATTGTTCTTAACTTGAAAAATGTATAACTACTCTTTAAAATTAAATTCTCCCGTTGGTTCGAATTTAATTAGAAGATAATCAACATCATTGCAGCAAAAACATAAAAAATAATCTTAAAATTAATATTATCAAAAGCATTTCTATGTACTTAACTACTCTATGAATAAATTCTCTCATTGTTTTGAAATTTGAGCAAAGATTGAACTTCAAACTCAACATAGAATTATCAAACAAATGCTTCTAAAAATATAAAACAAATTCTAAAATTATTGTGCATTCGACCCGAAGCCTGCTTGGCCTAGAGGCCTGCTTGTGCGCGCGCGGCCCAGCGGCAGAAATGGCCAGCGGCCCACCAGCGCGTGTGGCTCTCCCCCATGCCCATGCTGCAACCTGGGTCTGGGCCGAGAATCTGTCTTCCCACCTGGGCCGCTTCCAGCCCGAGCGATTTCAGCCATTTGTTTCATCCGACGGTCGCCCGTCATCCTCGCGGGAACAAAACGGCATCCGGCCGCCGGCTCCCCTGAAACCCTAGTCATTTCCCCTCTGCCTTCTCTCTCAGCCTTGCAATCGGTGGCGGTGGCCGCCGACAGCTGCAAGGAGGTGGTGCCACCGCCGCTGCCGCGAGTCTCCGGCCAGTCCAGCCGAGCTTTCTCCATCCCCTTCTCTTCTATTCTAACCCCACACCGAGCGAGATGCAGTCGCCCGTGGCGACTAGAGAAAAATGGTGGAGAAAAGTGGTGGCGCCGCAATAAGCCCCCTCGTCGGCGTGCGCGTTCGCCCAAGGCTGAGCGCGTCGCCATTGAGCGGCCTTGCGGCGGTGCTCTGAGCCCGCATGCACGACACTCGGCTCGGGATCACCTCCCGCACAATGGCGGTGATGAAGCGCCGGTGAGCTGGCGTCTTGGGGTTTCTTCCCGCACGACGGTGGTATTTTCAGAGGCGGATTATGTCCGGGTGAGTCTCTAGGGTTAGGGATAGGGTTTCATGATTTGAAAACTTCGAATCACCTCCTTCTAATTGCTTCCCCGATCTAGATCTATACCCTAACCTGGCTCCGATACCATTATTAGAGAATTTAGAATCAACTAGGAGTACATCTAGCGGGTTGACTTCACTAATTGGGCATAAACATCATATAGTTCATCGATGTGAAACCTAGAGAGAGAGAGGCCCATACCTTTGGCTTGGTAGAGGAGGTAGAGGAGAAAGAAGTCGCCATGGCAGTGGCAACGCAATGTGGAGCGGTGGAATCCAAAGGACGGCGGCGTGGCCAACGGTGCTTCTCGTCACTGTAGCGCGCCCGCGATCGGATGAGGCCTTCTAGGGTTTGTCAGTGGGTTAGTGGCGTCAGCCAACCTCGTTCCCCACCTTTCTCTTTTATAGCGTTATGTGACAGGGGCCCGTTGACCAGGAGTCAGTTGAGCGCCCCTGATCAAAACACGGTCAAGGGGTCTGACTCGATCGTTTGATCAAGTCGGATGAGATCAATCCTAACAACGCAAAGCAACAAGCCAAACAAATCCGGTGCGTACGTACACAACGCTGCTGGACAAATGGGCACGCGCGATCGAGTGCACGCATGCCATGAATCCGGCGGCCACCCGTTAGCTAGCTAGGTGCCGGCACGATGTCTCCATCGCTCACAACTCACTCGCAGCTAGAGCTAGCGCGCGACCGACCGCCAATGGGTGGTAGAGGTGAAAACCGGCGCCCTGCAGGCCCCGGTAGTGCTCCTGCCCGTGTGCTACCTCGTCGTCGATGCTGGCGAACTGGACGTGCTGTTGTTGTCCCGGGTGCACGCCGCCGGCCATCTGATGGCAGGCTGGCGTTGGAGGAGCGAACAGGTACCCGCCCGCGGCGCGGCCGTGGTGGTGGTGCTCGGGCGGCGGCGGCACGCCGAACGCGATGTTGACGCCGCCGCCGTGGTGGGAGTCGTGCTGCTGCAGGCCCAGCGTGAGGGACACGCCGCCACCGAAGCCCCTGCCGGCGTGGTGGTCGCCGCCGCCGTACACGTCAAAGTCGAGGTGGTCCATGATGCCGAAGTTCTCGAGCGGCGGCGCCAGCGCGCGATCCGCCGCCGCCGCCGATGTTGATGACCGAGGGGAGTGAACCCACGTCGTGCAGGAGCTGCGCCCGCGTCTACGGAACCTGGGCTATGGCGCGATGGAGACTACGCGCGGGAAAGAGTCACGGTTGAGCGCGGGAAGGAGGAGGCGGCGCGGGGAAGGGCCAATGCGCGTGATTCCTCCGCGTATTTTTACCCACGGAGGAGGCCGGTTTGCCAAGTTCGGAAAGATCTTGTAGATGAGTTTTTTTGTTTTTCCAAAAAATATAGATGGAGAAGAGATATGGGGCACTCTTGGAGATACTTTAAGCTTTATGCTGGGATTTGCTATTTGGACACTTCAAAAAAAAGGTCGCTGATTACGCATAATCGCAATGCGCCTAAAAAACAAATTAGATCCAATCCAATTAGCCACTAGGTGCAAACGTGGAATGTTCAAAGCAAAACCAGATGGCAGGAACATGTATTAACATATACTGATGTCATACAAGAAGTGCAATGCAGGTAACGCATCAGGAGTTTATATTTGGAATTTGTTTCAGACACAATGCATTCTTATGTACTCCGTAAGACTCAACGGTATGACCCCAAAGCTCCCAGCCTCCCACCGGAACATTTTCATTGCGTTCAGAATTGAAAGAATATAAAAGGCTAATACAAGGCATAAGTGATGCCTGTTCACTTATATTTCACTGTACTTACATTACAACCTGCACCAGAAAAGAATGCCTATAGTTTACCGAAATGCCCCATAAAGCTCCTGAAATCGTTAGGTGCAGTCTTCAAAATTTTCTTCAGCCGCCGCCGCAGCCGCATGGTGCAAAATCTGCTTCACCTTGTCAAAGATCTCTTGGACCTGCTTCCTGGAGTGCAGAGGAGAAGGGTACACGCATGTCCAGTCCAGCTTGCCGTCCTTGATCGAGTCGAACACGCCGATCGACGGGCCGATGCCGTGCACGGTGGCGCAGCAGACGCAGTCCTCCACGCCGGCCTTGCTCTGCACCTCGGCCACGTCGGCGACATCGGGCTCCTCGAACACGGAGACAAGCGCCGTCCGGAGCGCACCGGCCGTCGTCAACTGGGGAGCCTCGATGGCCCGGCACATGAGGAAGTTGAGGTCGCTGATGTCGGTGAGGTGTTTCTTGTCGTTCTTGGCGCTGGTGTACGAGTCGTGGCACCTCTTGGCCAGCTCCCACAGCCCTTCCTCGCCGTGGATTGTGTGCGTGTTGGTGATGGCAGAGTAGAAGAACCCTGCGACATTGATTGGATTAACGGTGGTACTAAGCATTGCAACATTAAATGCTCTTTGCCCTGTTCATTTAACTTATAAGCTGTAACAGTATTTTTCCCACGCAAAAAATCGGTCAACCGGAGAGACTCGTGCTCACCGACGTTGCGATCGTCCAAGGCCGGCTCAAGAAACTTGCGGCAATTGATAAGGGTCACGATGGAGTATGTCTCCTGCTGGCCGCTCTCCAGCTGCTTGGACTGCCGCGCGGCGAGCATCGTCGCGGCGGCCATGGCGGAGCAAAGCCTCACCCCATTCTCCTTGCACGCCTAGAGGACAATGAGCTATGAATGAATCTATTTGTTGCCAATGTAAAATACTAGCACAGGAGTATGGAAGTCTGGAGGAACAGGCCAGGCTTGAACTTACGTCGAGCAGCCTCGTGGTCTCGTCGCGGCCGAGCCCGAGCCGCACCATCTGCGTGGACCTCACCGTGCCGGTCTCCACGAACGGCAGCGTGGACGTCCGCAGGCCGTTGATGGAGTAGCCCACCATATCCAACCCGCGCGCCCAGAACGGCTTCCAGGTGTCCCTCTGCGGGATCCTCTCCTCCAGCCCAGCTTCCGCCGCCGCATCCTCCGGGTTGGCGCGCTCCCCGCCCTCCTCACCACCGGCCAGCAGCGCGACGAGTTCCCTGGCCAGCGCATTCGCCGCCGAACGGTCGCACGCGACCGTGTGGATCCGGACGAACAGCGCCGCGCTGCCCGTGGCGGGCGTGAGCTCGTAGAGCGTCGCGAAGAGGACCGGGGCGTCGTCGGAGGACGCCGGGTCGGCCCACGGGTTGCGGTTGAGCTCATGCTCGAGGAAGGCGTGGAAGTCCAGCGCGGAGTCCGGCGCCGGGAGCGGCGCCAGCGGGAGCGGCGGGGCCGGAGGCGCTGCCGGGTCGGGGAACGCCAGCGTCGGGCCGGAGGGAGAGGTCCGGAGGCGGGCGCGGAGGACGGGGTGTGCGTTCCGCAGGGAGCGCAGCGCCGCCTGAGCCGCCTCGGCCGCGTCGCCGCGGGAGAGGCGGAGCGCGAGCAGCGTGGTGCCGGTGCCGCCCGGCACGGCGCGGAGCCAGCTGTACTCCGTGCCGCCCGGCGCGCGGGTGCGCCACTCGGCCGCGTCGTCGAGCTCGGCGCCCGCGCTGCCGTTCGCGGGATCCATGGCGGAGGGGAACGCGGCTGCCGGTGCTGCTACCGGCGCTAGTATGCGTGTGAATTTGGATCGGAGACGGAGCGATGATGTGTAGGATTGGATTGGCGTTTCTGGTCTGAGATGTGGTGGGTGGTGGTGGCTGGCTCTTGTCGTCTTGCTCGTCGGCTCAGCAACCAGTCAGCACCTCGTTGCGTGGCCGCCTCTGCTGATGGTGAACGACGAGACGTATAATGTCATGCTCGGCGTTAACGAATTGGAAAATGGCGCGAAATTCGCAGCTCCTCGTAGTCTACCTCCACATATAGTCCATGCTGCAGTGCCGTCCTGTGACGATCAGTCACCAAAAAGAAAACACTCGATCGACACTCTATAGTGCGGCGATAACGCGATCACGGGCTCTGCTTTGTGATTGGCAGCGTGCTTGCTGATCGGACTTCGAGCAGCCTATGAATCTATGATTCCATGTTTCGGCGAAGGCGAGGGAAGCCTGGCCTGCGTTTCCAAGTGAAAAAACAGGAAAAAAAAATTCAGTGCGGGGAGTCAAGCAAAGCAATCCAGGACTCAAGAACAAAGGTCTCGGAAGAATCAATTTTTGCGACAAAGATTTGAGATTGAAGATCTTTTATAGACTTGAGCGTCGCCAGAAGGTGATTTTAGCACATGGAATTCGACAAAGTGCTCAGTGTGCATGGCAGTGCAATCTTGATGAACAAATGATCTAGAGAGCTTGGGCATGCAGCTAGTAAGCAATCCAATGAAACAAGTTTCACCTCAATAGGAGCTTTTGGAGAATTTGGAAGTGAAACCAGAAGAATGCACAGAAGGGACAGTCCGATGCTAAGAAAAATTCTATTTTAGCTGAGTTGTAGGATCAATTTTGGAGTGTTTTGAGACCTTCGGAACTTGTTCATATCATGGTTTGATGCAAAGTTGAAAGCCCTAAGTTTGGTTTTGATAATTCAATGACAGCTAGTGTACTAATGCTTCCAATTAATTTGTGATTGAGCTAGGGTCCACATTAAGATAGCGCGCAAGGTTAGAAGATGGTTGAGAGGTGATCAAACCATATGAAGCAAGCTCACACTTGAGCCTTCAATTCCCGTGTGCATACATCAGATATTCAGATCACATAAAAAGCATGCATGAACCAAATAAGGCAACAAAAAATCCACTATGAAAGCCCGGTACCAGAGGCCGGAGAATTAGGTTAGATAAGAGATAGATAACACAATCATCAACACGCATGCAAACTTTGGGAATTGAAAAGGAGAATGTGCAAGGAAAAACGATAATATTAAGCACTGATCTCCTTTTTTTATAATAACATCCAATAATCTGCAGAAAGAGAGCACGGGATTATGTATGCTTTTCTCTCTATTATTAACAGAAGGGTGCACACCATGTCCTCAGAAAAGAAGCAAAGAATTCTGGTTGGGCAACAATATGAGAGAAGAAACGTTATCACACTGGTTGTCAAACTCAATATGTCACACTAAATGAAGGTTCCAATTGAAGGTACCACTCAATTTTGAACAGCTGATAGAAAGTTAGGTACCATGATCTTGAGTAGTCCTTTGGGATTGTCCACATGAACCCAGTGGCCAGAGTTGGGGAGAACGTGAAGTGACACTTTTCCTACATCAGACTTGGACTCTCTCCTGGCTAATGCTTTTAGCCTTTGAACATCATCAGGGACCCATCGATCACTGCGCTCTGCTTGCACTATTGCAATCTCCAATTCCTTAGGTGGGCGTTCCAGCAGTGCCCAATAGTCCCTTTCCCTGAAAATTAACAATATTTGAACCAGCAACATAAATTAACAGCAAAGCGTAGGCCTGCCTGATGTTATGATTCATGTCAACAAGTAATTCTCGATACTCATGCATAATACACAGTTACACGAGAACTTCACTAAACTTTACCTATAAGAACTAAACATGTCTATGGCAGCCTGAAGATCAAAAGCCCAGGTCACATGATCGTTGTCTTTCTTCAAGTTACTGCCGATCCATTCTGAAAGAGACTTCGAAAATCCAAGGCTGAGCATGTGGTCAACAACCCACCTGGTGGCATGCAACAACTGAAATCAGTATTAAGGATATGAACACATGTAAACCATTTAACATGTGCAGTTCCAGACACTGCTCATGCTAAACATTCAGAAAGGTCCAAAATATTTTTCTATTCTTGAACGTTAATAGTTGCTTGCCAGATTGAATCTATATTGAAAAGAAAATCATTGACCTTCAGGCTTCAGGCATCACAAGAGCATATTTCAAGTTTTCAGTGGACTACAACTCTTCTGGACTGTATCTCAGAAGTGATTTGATGAAGGACCATATCCTAGAATCTATGAATACACGATCACCACTCATTAACATTAAGAAACAAAATTGTCCAAGACACACATACCTTCTTTCTAAACCTGCTATGTTATCGAAACTGTTGTTAAAAATGTTCTACCCAAATTTTGCATCCACCCATACCTTCTTTATAAACAGTTATGTGGTTATAGCCTATGGTTGACAAGAGCATAGTTATGAAATCAAATCCCCACTTTCACAATGTATTCTTCATCCGTACCATTATTATCTCTATGTTGGTGCTGTAAGTCTGTCAGAGTGTTAGTCTCCATACCCGCATAGCTATATATTAAATACAAAGGTAGCAAGAAGGTAAACCTCAGCAAGGGAAGGGACAAGATAGTACTTGCGTGATGGAAGTGAAGAAGGAAGACTCGCTAGCGTTTGCAAAACCCGTTCAACTTCACCATCACTGTCGTCTGTTTCTACTTGTCCAGGGACAGAATCAAGGACCCAGAGCTGTTCTGCATCAAAGGAAAAATATAACATAGTGATACATAACTATGTCCTCTTATCCAGTAATGTTCACAGTATGCATGAACAACTACAACCACAATCCCACAGTTGAAAGAAATGAACTATAACATGGTGATACTGAAACAAAGGATGAGAAGTAAAGAATAGGAGAGTTGCAAATTCATGACGGAAGCAGCAAAGAAATTGTCCGAAACCATACTTTGATTTAGATTCAAATTTCCAAGTACACAATAAAAAGAAATGTGCCAAGTGTCAACTTAAACATGATCCATTTTCCAGAAATACAAATCATTTGATACAGAAAGCAAACAATTTGAATGTGTCTTAGTAACCGTCGAAAATTAATAATGTATGGCCCTCCCCTTTGGGAAGTCAGCAGATCATACCCCACGAGAGCATTGCCCCAAGTAGCATAGTTAGGCCAGGCTACCACAATTTGAAAATTATACGTTTCAAATCAACCGGTCATTGTCTCCCAGAAAACGCAAATCGTCTCAGCCCAGGCCGAAGACACCGCAAATCCACGAGCTCTTCAAAAAAAATAACGCGCTCAAGAGGGATCGAACCGGGGACCTCGTGCCTCAGGCTGCAGCATGCTTACCAATCCAGCTACGAAAGTTTGTTGGATAGGATACCTGCAACCCTATTTAATAAGAGAAAACAGGAAAAAATACCTTTTAATTAATCACTCCTTGTATGCTAAATCATATTCTAAACGACTTTCTTTACCAGTATGGAGGGAGTATTTATGTAAGTTTCAAACCTTTTAAATGTATTATCGTAATTTAGTTAATTTATAGCTATGATTGTCGAACTTTTTGTTTAGATTTTATAGTATTACACATGAAATTTTTTTACCAGGACTACTCTGGTCACATATCCTGGGTCCGCCACTGCACGAGAGCAGCTCTCCGCGAAATCTAGCGCAACTTTTCCACCCATGGAGTGACCCACAACAACATCCGGCCATGGCCAGCCACGGGCCTTCACCAAATCGGCTAGGTCCTTAGCAGCAGTAGAAATGTTGTGGGGTGGACCGAGCCCCTTGATCGCAGCCGACCTGCCATGGTTCCTCAAATCCACGAGAACCATCATCCACTCTGCACACCAGTACACAGACGAAGCCTCAAGCAATTCAGCTCTATAAACAATTCGGTGGATGTGCACTAGATAATAACAATGGAAAAATGGGGAAAATAGTGTGATGTATTATTGCACTGCTAGAGGGGATTACCGTCTGAAGGGGAGCGGTTATGGAGCTCGGAGACGAGGGCGCGAGAGAAGGAGCGCCAGTTGCGGCCGGAAACGAGCAGGCCGTGCAGGACGAAGGCAGTGGCGGTAGGCGGCTTCTCGGGCGACAGCTGGATCTCGTCGAAGGCGAGGGTTTCGGTCTGGTGGGAGACGTCCGAGTGGACAGGCGAGGATAGGAGGAGACGCCACGGAGAACACCCGGAGGAGGAAGAGAGGAGGCGAGAGCGGAGTGAGGACGAGGCCCGCAGAGACGCCGCCATGGCCGATCGCGTCGCAGGAGCGCTGTCCGAGGCGAGAAATTTCAATATATGACGTCCAATTCGTCAGCCTCGCAACATTTGAGCATTCATCCGCCTTTTGAAATTTAACGCTGGGGCTCCGAATTGTTTCGGATTTCAACAATTTTCTCCCATTTTTCCTTTTTCTTTAATTTTTTCACCTCTCCCGACCAAATTTCAGACCAAACTACCCTTGGCATACTGGAACATATCGATTGGATTCCATCGGAAGGTCCGTCCGCGTCGCTGGTCCGTCCGCGTCGCGAGCTCAGGCGCGGCTCGATGAGCGCCCGCCCCGTCCGTGCCCCTACGCCGCCGGCGAGCCCCCCCCCCCCCCCCCCCCCCCCCCCCCCCCCCCTCCCCTCCCCGACCACCCTCTGCCACACGACCTCCCCTCCCCTACGCTGCAGCAGCTAGGCCCAACCACCTGACAGCTAGGGTTTCGGCTGGGCACCAGGAAGAAGGCAATGCGCCGGACTACAGTGGCCGATGCCATGATTCCCTTTGAGGTCCCTCTAAGGTAAGGCACAATCCTCGATTCTTCTTCAGTTTGATCTCTATTTCACAGTTCGTATATTTTGGGGGCACAAGCTTATTGTGTGTGTCTTTTAATTTTTTTGTTGGTACACGGTAGAATCGATGTGGAAGCTGCGTTTAGATTGTGTGTTCAGATTTCTCAGTTTACCGCAAAGCTCAATGATGGCTGCTCTGTTGATGTGCCACAAAAATATGATGAGTGGACTGTGGATTGTCAATGCTATACTTTAGACATGCTAGAAAAGGATTTGGCAGCTAGGATAAACTGGGGTAGCGGCCACCAGTTGGTAGTATCCGAATTTGACATGAGTCGAGATGGACGAAGGAAATTGTTGAATGATACAGATCTCTCTCTTGCTTTCGCTGAAAGAAAGAATGAAAGGAAGATGTTTTGGTTTGTTGCTGTTGTGGACAAACCCACAGAGATTATTTCTTACTCGGTTGTTTCAGAGGCAGCCATCAGCAATGTGGCCCATGATGATGCTATACCTCAATCAGATTTCAGCAATGATGCAGTGGTTTCTCATGAAATCGATTGGGACAGTCTGGAGATAATTCCTCTAACTGCAGACCAGATTGGTGCGCCTTTTCCTGTGATAGATGAGGATACAGTGTATGAGTTTCTTGGTCTTAGAGCAGAGGATGAGAGAGCTGAGCAAGCTAGGGCAGCGGCTGTTGCAAAGGAAAACCCGCCTGTGCCAATTGATTTGGGCCCTGCTGATGTGTTATTGGTTGACGATCATGTGCCTGGTGAGGACTCGGTGCTTTATGATAGAGAAGACCCTCCTATGAAAGTGGGAACCGTTTATGCTAGTATGTCTGAATTCAGGGCTGCAGTGAGGCATCATGCTATTATGAAACAATTTGAACTTGGAACAGAGAAATCTTGTAAATCTTTGTTCAGAGGCTATTGCGAAGCTGATGGTTGTTCATGGACTATTATAGCAAGGCTGATGCTTGATAACCAGCAAGTCAGGGTACTAACCTTGTTCAGAATACCAGGAAGTGTTGTAGAGATAGATGTAATCAATTAGGAAACCGGTGTATATTTCCACATATTTTTTTGTTGCTTGAAACCTAGCATTGATGGTTTCCTAAATGGCTGTAGGCCATTTTTTAGTATAGACTCCACAGCTCTCAATGGTAGATGGAATGGCCACCTACCTTCAGCTACTACACTAGATGGACACAACTGGATGTATCCAGTTGCATTTGGATTTTTTGATGGTGAGACTACTGATAACTGGACTTGGTTTATGCAGCAGCTGCAGAAGGCAATTGGGAATCCACCTCACCTAGCTATAATTTCAGATGCTTGCAAGGGCCCAGAGAATGCAATAAAGACAGTGTACCCTTGGGCTGAGCATAGAGAATGTTTTGTCCATCTGATGAAGAATTTCAGCAAGCGTTTTCAAGGGCCTGCTTTTGGGAGAATGTATCCTGCAGCTAGAACTTTCCAACCAGATTACCATGAGTATCTCATGAACAAGATGTACGCATGTCAGTGTGGTGCGTTGGGCCACTGTGTGCTGCAGTGTCCAGTATTTTTTTTTTTGGAAATGCTGCAGTTTTCATGTCCTATGCGGCTGAGGTGCTTGATGCACAGGAGCCAAGCATCTGGTGTTGCACAGGTCTGTTCTAATGAGCCAGGGGTAGTTTGGCCCTTTCAGGTGGGTGGGGAGAGGTGAAAAGATTAAAGGAAAAGGAAAAGGTGAGAAAATGACTGAAATCCCTTAAATCGAAACAATTTGTAGCCCCAGTGTCAAATTTCAAAAGGCAGATGAATTGGATGTTAAATGTTGCGAGGTAGATGAATTGGATGTCAAATATTGAAATTTCTCGTCCGAGGCCGGCAGCGATGGTTACCAAAGCCATTAGCCAAACCTAAAGGTAAATTTTGCTATTATTAAAAGAAAAACGTCTTCAACAGACTATGAAAATGACTCCCTATTAATAGCTTTTCATCCTATCTTATTTAATCTCTATTTTGGATAGCTTATTTCACTTGCCATCCAATCTCTTGGTTTTGCAAAGTCTGGTAGAGTACTCTAATATTTTTTTATTAAATCTATTTTAGAGAGTAGCTAAATTAATAGATTTGGCTAATTTTTTTTTCTAATCTCTAGAAGATGCTCTACCAGTTCAGGCCGAAAGGAAGAGGCAAAATAAGCTGTGGAAACCACGTGCTACACGGAAATATGAAACCAGTTTATTTTTTTATTTTTTTTAGTTTTTTTAAAACTTAAACATATTCATAGTGTATATAGACATATACTCACATAAAAGTTTGAAATGAAAATAAAATTTAAAATAACCATACAAAAATGATAAATATGAGGTTCATGTGCAGTATGAATCTTTCAAATGCGAATTCTAACTTTTGTATATGAATATATATTTGTATGCACTATATATAGATGTGCCAAGATTTATTTTTTTTAATAATCTAAATATGTTCTTTGAATTGGCTTTTATATTTCTATCTAGCAGGTGGTTCTTATTCTTACCATATATTTTGATAAAAAGAAAAAGAGAAAAACTTGATTCGTAACAAGAAAAAAATATAGGGAAAAAGCTGACAGCTATAGTTAAAAGGGCTTAGCTCATTTAACCAGTTCGGCCAATGGAAAGAAAAAGGAGAAAGAAAAACCCAATTCGTGCCAAACAAAAAAGATGGTGGCTCGCTTAACCAGTTGTGGCCAAAAGAAAGAAAAATAGATGGGAAAAAACTCAATTCACGACAAAGGAAAAGAAAAGAAAAACCTCAATTCGTGCAAACAAACAGATGAAAGAAAACGGAGGAAAGAAGTCAATTCAAAAGTGAAAGACGAAAGAAAAGGGAGGAAAGAAACTCAAGTCGTGCCCAGAAAAAGAAAGAGAAAAGAGAAAAAAATAAAGGAGGAAAAAATAAAAAGATGAAAAAAAACACAATTCACGACAAAAGAAAAAAAAACTCAATCCGTGCAAAAACAAAGATGAAAGAAAACGGAGGAAAGAACTCAATTCAAAAGGAGCAGCGGGGGTCGGGAATGATATTGGTGAAGGGGAGGGTGTTGACCAGCGCGAATCTTGGAACAGCTACAGCCGGAGGATAGAGAAGCCGTGCGCTTGCCGTTGCGGTACGAGGCTTTTACATGTATACCATTAAAAAAGTTTGTAATTATATAGAAGTCATTAAAAAATATGATCGCACACAGGTGCCACTACTCTAAACTTCTTTGCCTTACACGTCATTCCGTCCTTGTTCTATTTGTTTTCCATCGTTATAGGTGGGCTCGGCCAGTGAAATTGTCGCCACGCCCAGTTTAAAGTAAGGCAGCCGCCGCCTAGCTCATCATCAGCGCCAATTAAGGATCCAGGAAGACAAACCACCGTATTACATACCGTCATCATCCGCAGCAGCGAGCAATGCCGAAGAATTCCTACGCCGGCGGCTGCGAGATCCAAGCCAGCGGCATCAACTACCGCATCACCGTCTCCAGCCGACCACACCCTCCTCTCAAGGTCTGGAGCAGGTCAGACGACGACGTCCATGTCCAAGACCACCAGGACCACCACCACCACCACAGCGTCCGCCATGTGCTCAGGGACGTCTCCTGCCGCGTGCGCCCCGACGAGCTGCTCGCCATCGTTGGCCCCAGCGGCGCCGGCAAGTCCACCCTGCTCGAGATCCTCGCTGGCCGCCTCTCCCCGTCCCCGTAGCACAACCTCCTCCTCCTTGACGGCGCCGTCGCCCACAGCGCCGACCTCCGTTGCGTCTCCGGCTACGTCACCCAACAGGACGTACTCTTCTCGCTGCTCACCGTGCGCGAGACGTTGCTCTTCAGCGCGCGCCTCCACGCCATGGCCGAGACGCGCGGACACACCGTGCTGCTCAGCATCCACCAGCCGAGAGCGCGCATCGTCAAGATGTTCGACTCAGTCCTCCTGCTAGCGCCGCCTCCCCAGCCCCAGCACCAGCAGCCGTCCTCCCGGGAGCGGGAGGGCCGCTGCACGCTGCAGCATCTGTTCCAAGCTGCATGGCAAGCAGGTGGCCGACGAGGACACTGCCGCCGTCGTCCCCGTGATGGCTAGCAGCGCGGCCGCCACGGCGGGCAGCCGGTACGCCAACTCGCGGGCACGCGAGGTCGCGGTGCTGTCCCAGCGGCGGGAGGTGCGTGGTGCGGGCGCTGTACCTACCATGGCTCAGCCTGCTGGAGCTCCACAACAACCTGCTCTCCGGCGTCGTGCCGTCGAACCCGAGCGCGTCCGCCAGTTCTTCGTCGCAGCTGGCGCAGCTCAACCTCCTGGCTCGTGCTCGTGCATGGCTGGCCCCGTTCCTGTCTCGTGCTCGTGCACGCCTCCCTCGCCAGCGACAGAGGAGGATGAGCAGAAGAGACCGAGAGACAAGAAAACTAACATGGGGTGAATCATAGTCAACATGATCTCCACCATTTAAGGGCAATATGGACAATTTCACTGGCCGGTCCCATCTGTAAACGGCGGAAAACAAACGGAATGACGTGTAAGACAAAAAAAAAAAAAATTAAAACAGTGACACCTATGTACGATCATATTTTTTTAATGGCTTCTATGCAGTTACAAACTTTCGTAAAAGCCTCTTCCGGTATAACCGCGTTGCTGCTCACTCCCCACCGACACGGCGACACTCAGCTCCGCAGCCATGGTCCGCGACCCCTCCATCTCCGACGAGGACGAGTGGACGACGACCTCGAGACCCTCGTCCCTCACAACCACACCAAGCCGCCCTCCCCCTCCTCCCGCTCACTCTCGCCGCCCAACTCCTTCAGCGTCGCCGTTCTCCGCCCGGCGCTCCCCTCCTCCGCCGCCTCCGTCGGCCGCGCCGTCTGGTCCCGCCGCTACCTCGTGCTCTTCGTCTCCCTCCCTCCCGCTCCTCTTCCTCTCCCTCGGCGGCGCCTCCTCCCTGCCCGCCTCCCCTCCACCAACCCCGCCGCCTCCCACATGCACGTGGCCGAGCTGCACGCGCTCTACCTCATCCGCTCCCAGCGCTCCGGCCTCCTCAGCCTCTTCAACCGCACCGCCGCCCCCACCAATGGCTCCGCCCCCGCCCCCATCTCGCTCGATCTCCAGGCCGCGCTCGAGGGCCAGATCAAGATCAACCGTGAGATCCAGGCGGCGCTCACCCCTCCGGGGCCGGCAATGCGACGGAGGACGGCCTGGATCTCGACCTCCCTGTCGCCGGGTGCAGGAGGAGGGAATTGCCGGCCGGCCGGCCGGCCGGCGGACGATCGAGTGGAACCCCAAGAAGGACCGGTTCCTCTTCCATCTGCCTCTCTGGGCAAATGTCCAACCACTTGATTTGCTTGGAGAAGCACATGTTCGTGGCGGCGCTCCTCGGCCGGATCTTGGTGGTGCCCAGCCAGAAGGTGGATTACCAGTTCGATCGGGGTGCTTGATATCAGCCACATTAATGACTGCATTGGGAGAAAGGTTGTGATCACCTATGAGGATTTTGTGGAGAAGAGGAAGAAAGTGAGCCTTGACCAGTTCATATGCTATGCCGCTTCGCCTCCGTGTTTCCTTGACGAGGACCATATAAAGAGGTTGAAGGGGTTGGGTATTTCTCTGGGCAAGATTGAGGCAACTTGGCCAGAGGATGCAAAGCTCAAGGAGCCAAAGAAGATATACGTGGGGGATATTACACCAAAGTTCTCGACGGATGCTGAGGTCCTTGCCATTGGTGACATGTTCTATGCTGATATTGAGGATGAGTGGGTGAATCAGCCTGGTGGTCGATTGGCTGACAAGTGCAAGACTTTGATCCAGCCAAGCAGGCTCATAATGCTCACTGCGCCGCGTTTTGTCCAGACTTTCTTGGGGGAGCCTGTTCGGTTGGCTGGTTCATATCGTTGCTGGTTCGTGAAGAAGTACTGCTGGTTGGTTTATGTGAGAGAAAAATACTTCGCGGCTGAAATGTTACGATCTTTTCGACATAGCAAACAGCCAAACGACTTACGTGGCTGGTTTCGTTACATTCTGGATGATATGTAATGCCTTGTTTTTTCCATTATTCCAGCTTTTGGATGTTGTACTGTAACATTCGTTTTGAATTTGCAATGTTCAACTGACAAGACCAAACGTTATAGTGGCGTCTTGTCAAGTCTAGTTGTTTTTATCGTTTGTTACACATATCGGGAATTGTATCAACTGCCAACTTTTTGCCATAAAACCTTTCTTAGCATTCCATGATTGCTCTTGCTTTGGACAGTGCACTTGTTGTCCTTTTTTAGCTATTCCATGCAAAATCAGGCACTTGTTCTGACAAGAACTGTTGGACTTGGTTTTAGATGCTTCTCTCAGATCTAGGCAATTTTTTATACTGCAAGTCAGCATCTGACATCTAAACAGTCGATCGATGTGCTTGGTTAAGAAAGCTATTTAATAAGTTACTGCTCAATAATAAATTCACCATGCCTGTTGTGTGATTATATTCCATAGATTTTTTTTACAACAGATTATAATCCGCACTATTCAGCTTGTTTTTTCAACCGGAACAGTGTTTTTCTCTCACAACAATTCAGACAGAACAATGTTTTTTCAGCCAATTCAGCCAAGTTTCAGCAAGTCGAACGAGGCCTATATTCCATAGCTTATAGTTTTTTTGGTGATGTAGTGATGGTATCTGCTCTAGCATTTGACTATTGTATTAAAATACTGACCTTGTTAGTCTTGTAAGTTGACTTGTTTTTTTTGGATGATGTTTCAATTGCTGAGCAGTTGCAAGGCATTCTTCTTACATCAATATCGATCATTCATGTACTATTTGACTCTTGAAACTATGCTTACTGTCATGATACCTAAACTGGTCTCAGCATTTTGGTCCTTGCAAATTTAGACGGACATGTGGTTGAACGTTTGAAGGGCGGGCCTGGTGCAAGCGGTAGAGTCTTACCGCCTGTGACCGGAAGGTCCCAGGTTCGAGTCGCGGTCTCCTCGCATTGCACATGTGAGGGTAAGGCTTGCCACTGACACCCTTCCCCAGACCCCGCACAGAGCGGGAGCTCTCTGCGCTAGGTACGCCTTTATGTGGTTGAACGTTTCCAACCAGTTGATCTTGGTGCTTAAGAGCTGTGAGCCTGTGACTGACAACAGAGTGGTGCCATATTCATTTATTTATAACAATGTTCCAAAACCTCGCTAACAATATGAAAACATCTGTTAGTTACCTTAACTTGTCACAAGTGGTTGCCAAAGCTCACAAGCAGCTTGGCTAGGTTTTAAATCATCTCATATCTTCACCAAAGGACACTCCTTAACATAACTGCCCAATCTTGAACTGGTGGCTGCACTTTGTTTCCTATGTCTCATTTTTATCGAAATGATGATACAATTTGGCTAGACCAACTTGGCATTCAACACCTACAATGACTCAGAAAGAGATAATTTTCAATATAAGTTTAGTTGTACACAGTAGTCATGCATAACTGGACATGTCAATGTGTTTAAATGTCTTGTTTTTCAAATTACTGCACATATGAACTTTAACTGGCCTTTCATGCCAGTCAAGCCTATATTCCATACTGATCACTGAATCAGGCCATCTTCTTTGGCACATAGTTTCGTAATCTTGATTTGCTTTAGCAAAAGTTAAACAAATTTTTATTTCTCGTTCTATTAGGTTGATTGCTGTGAATTGGATATGCTATTAGTTTTCTGTGTTTTGTTAGATATGCAGATAATATCATCTATGCCTTAAATTTATTTACTGGCATGGTCGTTAGATGCTTAAGATTGTGCTATATAGTTGCCAGTGTGCTGCGCTGTATGCATGCAACTGTATGAAGCTAGTACCTGGTATGTCGCATCTACAAAGAGATCTTGTTGATATTTGGATATATCTTAGTTAGGCATTATATTCAGCACTGACTGTGGGAACTTTGTATAGTGATATAGCTTTGTTGGACATGAAAATGGAATGATTTTTTTCATCATTGGAATATGTAACTATATATACAGAATAATGCTCTATGACTTAGCTGCCTGTGTACTGTGTTATACGATTAAAACTATGAAATTAGCACCTGGAACATCGTAACTACTACGAGATCTTGTTGGTATTTGATATAACTTGGTTGGACATGGCATTTTAGCATGTACTGTGGGGAATATGTAGTGCTGTTGCTAGTTCAAGACTACAAGTCTCTGGCCTGTGCATCATTATCAGTTTACCCTGCAGATAATAGTATTGTGGGACATTGACTAATTTTCCCTTGATGTTCCTGAGCTGCTTCTTCCCCATCCCTCAGGCAGCAGAATGCATTCTGCGAATCGTTGAGAAAGCTAACGCACCTGTGATATACTTGTCCACCGATGCTGCTGAGAGCGAAACCAATTTCCTGCAATCCTTGGTTGTATTCAATGACAGGCAAGTCCCTCTTGTGAAGAGGCCAGAGGATGCCCTGCTCTATAGAAACCACATGGGCGGAGATAATCAGGTATTACGCATGAATCTCGACACCATTTTTTCTTATGAACCCAATTTTGAGTCTGACAGACTTACTGAACAACAATCCACCTTTGCAATGCTTGTTCAGGTCGATGCCATGCTTGACAAGACAATCTGCGCGCTGTCGAACGTGATCATCAGGCTCCACCTTCACGGAGGACATCTTTCGGCTGCGAAGGGGCTGGGGTTCAGCGTCCCACTGCGACGAGTGTACCTCTGCCAGGGTGAGCTGCCCAACTACATAGCAGAGCAAGACTGAGAAAGCAACATCCTAGGAGGAAAGATAGATAGTTGTATTTTTCCCCGTCATGTTGTTAAGTTCTGTAAATTGGGGGCGTGTACATCTAGTGTGATTCCTGATCGAGTAGTCTCTGATTCGGGAGACGTCCATTGATTTGTGCGGTGTTATATAGTTCTTACACGGTTAGGTAATACGAAAGGGCTTTGAGAGATTTTGCTGTTTCTGTGCAGTGTTTAGCCATTGAGATGACGCTGGTGCAGCGCTCTGGATCAGTGCTAATTCTTGATTTGCAATTTTGTTTTATTGGTAACTCATAATATCATTAGTATTTAAGCTTATATGTCATCAAATTCGTGTGAAAATTGTCAGACTATAGCAAATATACAAGAGAAGATTTCGTTGCCTCTGCGCACGAGCAATCCACACGAGTTCATCGAGTGAGCAACAGAGTAAGCCCCTGTAACGCGTGGGCTGTTGGTGTCGTGATCTCTTAGCGATCACACGGGTCTAGCCAAGATTTATTTATGATTAGATGTGTTATTATTTCCTTCCAACGAAGCAGCCTAGCACAATTGCCAAATGAACAACAAACCAACTGCAAAAGGCACCAGGTGTAGCTGCAAAATTCCTTAGCAAGTGGAAAAATAATCAGTTTTAGCACAAATCGAGTCAGAGGGAAGTTCCTAAAGCCTGAGCACCTTTCTCGTCAAGTCTAAAGATATTTTATCTGACTGCTTTCATGAGGAACCACATTCTGAGAACACACGTTGAGGAGGAATGAAATGTAATGCAGTTTAGAGGCGCTTCTATACAACAGGGTGAAGCACCTCCCCGCATACTTTGTAACTTAAAGCGTTCTGTAAAACAGGTTACCCAAAAAAAAAAGTCACAACTGATGCATGCAATCCTCATTGTTGTTGCAAACTCTACGATGAAAACATAGCGAGGGATTCACAGAATCACAGTTGAGATTACACATTAAATTAAAACATAGAAAAGCAACACCTTAATAATGCCTGAGTTTAAAGATATAGTTCATGTTTCCTAACAATGGTACCAGAGCCGGGTTTACAATGTGTAGATCTAGTATGGGGTAGAGAATTGAAAAGAAATCATAGAAAGAACAAGGGTTCGATCCGTTTCGGATTGAAACTCTAACCCTAACCGGGTAAAAGAAAATAGAAAAGAGACCGGGAGGGTGGCGGGCGTCACTGACTGCCGGTCACCACCGCCACCGCGCGGGGAAAGGTGCCGCACCACCATCTTCGCCGGCGCGCGGCAAGAAAAGAACAGACCCCGTTCGGATCTAAGAAGAGAAGAGAAAGGGGTCTCGGCACGCGAAGCCGAACCCTAACCCACGAAGCACTCGCTGGGGAAGATAAATAGTGACTCCAGTGAGTCAAACCCTAACCCTAATTGGGAAAGAAATCGAGATGCAGAGAGTTCAACCGAACCCTAACCCGTAGGGGAAGAAATTGAACAGATTGAAGAAGGAGATGATTCAAATCGGATCAAATCCAAACCCTAGAAAACCCTCACCCAAGAAACAGATCGGACGAAGGAGAGAAGGACCTATCGGACTCTTCTGCCACGCGTCACCACCGCCGTCGCATGGGTTGTCTCCCACCGGCGCGCGGGAAGGAGCTCCGCCGCCGCCTCGTCGGCGAGCGGGGAGAAGCCGAGCCGCCGCCGCTCCTCGGGCTTGCACGAGCTCCGGCCAAGGGCGCCGCCGCTAGTCCACTCGACGGCAGCGCGCTCACCCGTGTGGGGAGCGCGCGCGCCGACAAGGGGGCCAACAACGGCGCCATGCTCGCTCGGTCGCCGCTGCTGCTCATTGCGTTGAGCTGAGAGCTGCTGCGCGAAAGAGAGAGAGGGCAAGAGAAGAAATGGACTAGGGTTAAAGGGGGCCGGCCGCGCGGGGGAGCGAGGTCTCGCCACCGCGAACGACGACGCCATCTCTCTCTCTCTCTCGGCTCCGGTCGCTGCTCGTTGCTGCTGCGTTGAGGGAGAAGGAGCGCGGCGTAGAGGGAGAAGAGGGAGGGGCGAGTGAGCTAGGGTTTCGGGTGAGACGGCCACGACCTTCATCTTGGCTGAGGTGGACTGGGTAGTCACCTCACCGTGTCTCACTGAGCCTGTGGCACCAGTGAGGGAGACAAACAAGACTGATGCCGCTTAGGCAACTAAAGAGAGGGATTTTGAATCACAAAAGATGTCCTATGACCTTGAGCATAGGAAGTGGGTCACTGCCAATAAGAAATGTTTGGCTGTGATAAAGAACACGATTGAGCCTGCAATTGTGGGCTTAATCCTAGAGTGTGACATGGTCACTGAGTACCTCGATAGAATAAAGAGTCAGTTCACTGGCTCTTCAAAGACATATGCTACCCAGCTGATAAAGCAGCTGGTGACAGAGAGGTACTCTGAAAATGGTGGCATAAGAGAGCACATACTATTTGTTATCACTACGTGATGATGTGAATGTTGTATGCGATGATGGGAACGTTGCGTGCGACAATGAGAATGTATCCTCGTCTATGGATGTAAACAGAAAACGAAAGAGAGCTCACGATGCGTCGTCGAAATTATGGCACTGTCTTTTAGGCCATATTTCGAGGGGGAGAATAGAAAGACTAGTTAAGAATGATATTCTTCCTCCATTAGAGTTCTCAGATTTAGAACAATGCAGAGAATGCATAAAAGGAAAGTATGTAAAGAAAATTAAGAAAGATGCCAAACGAAACGCAAAAGTTTTATAGATTATTCGCATAGACATATGTGGTCCGTTTCCTGTAAAGAGTGTAGATGGTTATGATTCGTTCATAACATTCACAGATGATTACTCCCGTTATGGCTACATTTATCCAATCAAATAAAGAACAGAAGCATTGGATAAATTTAAGATATTTAAGGCAGAAGTTGAAAACCAACACAATTTAAAGATTAAGATAGTCAGGTCCGACCGTGGAGAGGAGTACTATGGTCGGCATACCCCATATGGCCAAGTTCCTAGACCTTTTGCAAGGTTCTTACAGGAGAATAACATAGTAGCCCAGTATTCTACACCGGGCGAACCTCAGCAGAATGGAGTAGCTGAAAGACACAATCGTACCCTGATGGATATGGTGTGCAGTATGATAAGTTACTCCACCTTACCGTTGAGTCTGTGGATGGAGGCGTTAAAAACCTCTATTCATATTATCAATAGAGTACCAGATAAGTCGGCGCCCAAAACACCATATGAGTTGTGGATAGGAAAAGTACCCTCACTAAACCACTTACGTGTGTGGGGGAGTCCTGCTGAGGCTAAAGTATTTAACTCAAACATTGGGAAGCTAAATCCTAAAATAGTAAGTTGCCATTTCATTGGCTACCTAGAAAAGTCAAAAGGTTTTCGTTTCTACTGTTCAGACAGACATACAAAGTTTGTTGAAACGAGACACGCTGTCTTCTTAGAGGATGAAATGATGAGGGGGAGCATGGTAGCTTGAGAAATGAACCTTCAAGAGAAGCGGGTGCATGCGTCCACTCTGATAATTCATGAGCCATTTTTCTCACTACCTGCTGTTGCTGCACCGACAGTGCAAGATACTGTGGTGCCAACACCTGTTGTTATTCCGCCTATGACAACAATGAATGATGATGAGGAACCTGTTCTTCAGGATCCTGTAGAACCTATTGCCACACATGAGGGGGCAACAACAGCCTCAAATAGAAGATGTGTCAAATGTGGAGGCCCCTACAAGGTCTCAAAAGAGTTAAAAAATCAGCTATTCCTGCTGACTATGAAGTATACAAAATTGAGGAATTTCAAATGGAGGATGATCCCACCTCATTTGAAGAAGCCATGAGAAGTGATCATTCATCAAAGTGGCTTGAGGCCATGGAAGATGAAATTAAATATATGAATACCAATAAAGTTTGGAACTTGAAAATAATTCCTAAAGGAGCCAAAACAGTAGGCTGTAAATGGGTCTACAAAACAAAACTTGACTCTCAAGGGAATATAGAGAGATATAAAGCGCGACTTGTGGCAAAAGGCTTTACGCAAAGAGAATGCATTGATTATAATGAGACCTTTTCTCCAGTCTCATGTAAGGATTTCTTCAGAATTATAATGGCATTAGTGGCACATTACAATTTATAATTACATCAGATGGATGTAAAGACAACATTTCTCAACGGGGACTAGGAGGAAAATATTTACATAAACACAACCGAAAGGTTTGTCATGAAAGGAAAAGAACGAATGGGATGCCACCTAAAGAAATCTATTTATGGATTAAAACAAGCTTCAAGACAGTGGTACTTGAAGTTTGATCAGACAATAAGAAATTTTGGGTTTAAAGAGAATATAGAGGACAATTGTGTCTATGCAAAGTTTAAGAATGGAAAGTTTATCTTCCTTGTCCTGTATGTGGATGATATCTTACTTGCTAGTAGTGATGTCAGTCTACTACTGGAGACAAAGAAGTTTTTGTCCTCAAAATTTGATATGAAAGATCTTGGTGAAGCTTCGTTCATTCTAGAGATCGAGATTCACCGAGATAGAAGTAAAGGGGTATTAGGACTGCCACAAAAGGCATACATAGAAAAGATCTCAAAGAAATTCAGTATGCACAAATATAGTCCCTCACCTGCTCCTATAGTCAAGGGCAACAGATATGGGGATTTTCAATGCCCCATGAACCAGTATGAGATCGATCAAATGAAAACGGTTCCATATGCTTTAGCTGTCGGAAGCTTGCAATATGCTCAAGTATGTGCGCGCCATGACTTGGCATTTGTTATCGGGTTACTTGGCAGATTCCAGAGCAATCCTAGAACAGAACACTGGAAAATGATAAAGAAAGTCTTGCGTTATTTACAAGGAACGAAAAGCCTCATGATGACGTATAGAAGATCAGATTCACTCCATATAGTGGGATATTCTGATTCTGATTATGCGGGAGATGATAGAAAATCCATATCTGGATATGTATTCACTCTCGCAGGGGGAGCTATTTCATGGAAAAGCTCAAAGCAAACTATCACTACATCGTCCACAATGTATGCTGAGTTTATAGCGTGTTATGAGGTAACGGGGCAGGTGAACTGGCTAAAGAAGTTCATACCCGGTTTAAAGGTGGTTGACGACATCTATAGACCACTTAAGTTATACTGCGATAATAATCCGGCAGTACAGTATGCTCATAACAATAAGTCAAGTGGTGCTGCCAAACATATTGACATAAAGTATTATGTTGTGAAAGATAAAGTCCGGGATCATGTCATAAGTCTTGAGCATATAAGTACCGAAAAGATGCTCGCGAATCCACTTACAAAAGGCTTACCACCCAACGTGTTCAGAGAACATATAGCTAGCATGGGTTTAAGGAAAAGCTTAAAATTCCTAGACAAAAAGGCCCAAAGTTAAGTATTTATTTCAAAATAGAGCGATGTGTTGTAGCTGTTAAATCTATCGGCAATTGACCGTGACGATGAAACATGCTCTATGCGTTAATTTGTAATGAAATGAACAAAAGTAAATGATATGAAATTGAAAGATGGTAGTGAGATTAATGGAGAGAATGTTAGTTGATCTCCACCAATAGGTTGGCCCTTGGATCTACGCCCTGATCGAGGGCGCCTAACCCTAATATATTTGGTGGGCCCCTGTTGCACAGCACTATAAAGAGAGGTGGGGATCAAGGCTCTAACTACGAGGTTGACCGGAGCCGCCGTGACCCACCAACAGCTAAACCTAACCCGATCTAAAGAGAGTGCTGCCAGCGATGGGAAGACCCACTGACTTTATCGTCGTCGCCTCTGCATCGCCACCACTACACTGGACTTAGCTCCCACGACACCAGCGTCCACGTGGCTATGGCGCAACTACGCCAGGACGAAATAGAGGAACCAATTTCTATATCTTAGTAAGATGTTTACCCCACGATCTACGTTTAAGAGGTATATAGTGTTTCCTAACAGTTCACACTTGAGATTACACACTGAATTAAAAAAGCAACGCATTAACAACTGAGTGACCACATAGAAAAGCAACACACATCAGCACCGGATCCATGAAAAACACCATTTGAGGTTACACCAAACTAAAACATAGAAGCAGAAGTCACACCTGAATGAAAACATAGGAACTCATTATCTCATGATTTTAGCATTTCACAACCAAAATGCCACTGGATCCTGATGGATGGTACCAATTCTTGCTTCATGAGGCAGGCTGTAGCAACAAACCTTGCAGTTTTTAAGCTTCAGGTCTCCTTTCATGATACTGAGGGAGAAGGTCTTCAAACGATACATAAAGCGACCGCCTTGGGGCCCACCTCCCATAAAATCCATTTGATCAGCCCCCGGCGGCACCCTGAACTCCTGATCAACCCTGAGCTCCTGATCAGTACATCCTTTATCATCAATGGAGACACACTCCACAAGGCAGAATTTGCCCGAGCGCATGTGCACAAGGGTGGCACTTACATGTTGCCCCTCATCTGGGTTCTTGTTGTACACCGTGTGCTTGGTGCACTTCAAATCTGGGGAAGTAGGGTGCAGTACTTTGCCAGTGTCGCCAGTCACGGTGCTGGCCATGGTGAAGCAGTAGAGGTACCCAAGGGTCTCTGGGTCCTTGGAGAGACCGACAAATCCTTTCAGTGAGGGTCATAGTGTCCACGACCGGTGAAGGGGAACACCCAATAACCGTATAGTTTCCACACATACTCCTTGGTGTTGAAGATGAAGGCGACACTAATCTTGGTACTAACGAGGATGCATCCATCGGGTTGCACGCCATAGGAGGAGACATCCCAAATCTGGAATGGAGAAGTGAGTTTTTGCCACACCCACGGTTGTCCACTACGTTCCGGCTTCCGGAGGACTTCAAATTTGTCAATATCCAGAGCGAATAGCCTATCATCACTGATGGGGATGTAGATTGGAATAGCCAAAATGTTTGGCTGAGGTTCAAAGGTGCAGGTCTAATCCAAGACGTCGATAGTTGGGACGCCCATGAAGATACCATCAACACGTGCGCATGGATGCGTCGCCATGATCTTGGTGCCAAAGGCTGACGTGAAGAACTCAGGAAACCCACACAGAGCTGAGACGTGCATGAAAACTGGCAAGGGCTTAGCGCCTTGGCCTGAGCCGGATGATAAGGCGCGCTGCTCAGAGTCTTCTCCTGAATCAGACGATAAGGGCTGCTTGCCTGAGCGGCGCGACAAGCTCACCTTGCGGATGGATTATCCAGAGGTGTATCCTTAGACGTACGCTGCTCCGGCATCCTCGGACTCATAGATCTGGTTGGTTCCTGTGATTCGAATTCGAAGAAGAATCAATCGATTGTCAAATAGAAATCAATCAGGCCCAATCGTCCTACTACAACTCAACCCTATATTCTATGTGTTTGGTCAGATCTTTGATCATCTCTCTTTGTCTTTGATCATCTCTCTTTGTGCATGTTTGACAATGTTTGGTCCTAATGAATAGAAGGCTACAGAAAAGCATGATGCTTTATACTAGGCTAACATGTGTGCGCAAGACTATTGGTTACTTAATATATCAGTGAGTTTGATAAATTAGTGCAGGTGCAGTGTACCTGTGATCGTTTTAGCCCGGTATGTGATTGTTTTTATCTTGTATAGCCTGTGATGCAAATTTTTCCCTTGATGCTTGGTGCAAGTGATGGATTTTTTTTCTATATAGCCTGTGATGATAATTATGTTAGCCCACAAGATCACCGACTCAGGTGAGTCGACCACACACCAGTCTTGCCGACTATCCGCTAGTGTTGCCGAGCACCTACTAGCTATGCCGACCACGAACAAGCGTTGTCCGTCCCCACACACTATGGCTAGAGGTTGAAGAAGAGGGAGAACAGAGCATACACACACAGTACAGGCACCGGCATTGGCCGGAGCACTGTATAGGAGATGACAAATCTAAACTCTCTAACTATATATACAACTCTATCCATCTAGTTCTAGTACAACACATATGCTGCAACAGTAACTAGATACCACAGTAGGACTGACTTCTACGCCTGTCCCTACATATGGCTATAGTACGGCAGGTGAGCCGTTTGGCGCCTGCCTCTACAGCGGCTATAGTACCATGACAGGGAGCCTTTTCGATGCCGCCTTCTCTTGTTGTGTGTTCACACAAGGAAGCAGTAGATTATTCTAACAATTCTTTCCCTAATCCTACTGCTATCCCTTATACCCCCTCCATGTTGATCATGCTCTTTAGCTCTGTGAGTCGAAGATATCTGAGCGGCTTGGTGAGGACATCCGCGAGTTGCCGACAAGTTTCGACGAACTCGATGATGATCTGCCCTCCATCGACACAGTCCCTGAGAAAGTGGAACCTCACGTTGATGTGTTTGCTCTGGTCGTGTAGAACCGGATTCTTCACGAGGACGATGGTGGGCTGGTTGTCCACCATCAGTGCTGGTGGGTGAGCTTCCGCACCGGTCAGCTCGCCCAGCAGCCGGCATAGCCACATAACTTGGCATGCCGCTGTGGCCGTCGCTACGTACTCTGCCTCACACGTAGATAGCGCCACCACCTTCTGTTTCAACGACAACCATGAAATTGGGGCTGACCCGAGGAAGATGAGCATGCCAGAGGTGCTTCGTCGTCCGTTGATATCTCCCGCCATGTCTACATCGCTGAACACAGTGAGCTGTAACCTACTCCCATCGGTTTTGGGAAAGATGATCCTTTGATCCATTGTTCCCTTGACGTAGCGCAGTAGCCGTTTCACCGTAGCCCAGTGACCCTCTCTAGGATCCTCCATGAAGGTACTTAGAGACCGCCTTCTCTTCATCGATGGTGACGCCATGGCTCTTCAGCTTGCCGATGAGCGTCTACAGGCGGAGGGAGAAGTCCTCCACCGTTTCACCATCCTTAAACTTGAGGTTGGCGTACTCCTGCTTCAGAAGCTGGGCCATCGCCTTCTTTGCGCGGTCGGAACCGACGCGCATCGCCGCAATAGCCTCTCACACCTCCTTAGCCGAGCTCTTCACCCCCACGGCTTCCTGTACTCCACAGGTACAGCAGTGAGGATAGTCTCCAACGCTGACATGTCATCTTTCTCATTGTCGGTGCCCTTGTCAACAGCATTCAAGAGCTATCAGGCTCTAAGCTTGACCTTCATGGTCACCGACCACTCTCCATAGTTGGTGCGAGTCAGCGTCGGCCAACTGGTGCCGCTGACCTCCCGCACCGTGCGAACAACAACCTCTGGTTGTAGCTAGGCAGCCATAACAGTGCCACTGCTGTTGCCTATTTCTGAACCACCCGTCATCGCCAGCGGTTAGTCTGGCGACGACGCTTGTATGGCTCTGATACCACTTGTTAGCCCACAGGATCATCGGCTCAGGTGAGTCGATCACTCACCAGTCTTGCTGACCACCTGCTAGTGGTGCCGAGCACCCACTAGCTATGCCGACCACGAACAAGCATTGTCCGTCTCCACACACTATGGCTAGAGGTTGAAGAAGAGGGAGAACAGAGCATACACACACAGTACAAGCACTAGCATTGGTCGGAACCCTGTATAGGAGATGATAAATCTGAACTCTCTTTGTTGAGTTGCAGTGGCAAACTATATATACAACTCTATCCATCTAGTCCTAATACAGCGCACATGCTGCAACAGTAACTAGATAATACAGCAGGACTGACTTCTGCGTCTGTCCCTGCATGTGGCTACAGTGCGGCAGGTGAGCTGTTCGGCGCCTGCCTCTACAGTGGCTATAGTGTACCACAACAGGGAGCCTTTTCAACACCGCCTTCCCTTATTGTGTGTTCACATAAGGAATCAGTAGATTATTCTAACAAATTAACTCCCATGTAACTTGGGAATATAGACTGATGATCTTTAGTGGGCACGAGATGTTCATGTATAGATATGTAGTGCTTAGTATTTGACTATGCTTGAGCAGATGGCCAAGATGGAGTTCCAGTACCACTCTTCTCATTGGTATGTATATCTAATCACATTTACACTTGAATTTGTTCTTGAAAATTAAGCTAATGTATGTGATTTATAATTGTAGGTGAAGAAACCTTTATTAGAATAAAAAAGATACCTAACCTTTCAAACATCAGGTAGATGTAGAAGAGTTTAGCAGCTCAGATTGTGCCTATGTCTTCAAGTTAGTTTAATCAATGTTCCATCTATTTATCCTACTGCTTATTTCGTGTTTGTTTATTTGCAGGATCATATTCATTAATCCATGAGGTCAATACGTTGAGCTCACAAGCACTGATGACACCTATTCGTGTTGCAGATAAACCGTCCTTCCTTGTAGGAAAAAAACCAAGATCAGAGCCTGCAATAGTTACCAAAAAATAGAGAGAAAAAAATCAATTCGTGCCAGAAAAGAAAGAAAGAAAAAAGATGGAGTGCAGGATCATATTCATTAATCCATGAGGTCAATACGTTGAGCTCACAAGCACTGATGACACCTATTCGTGTTGCAGATAAACCGTCCTTCCTTGTAGGAAAAAAACCAAGATCAGAGCCTGCAATAGTTACCAAAAAATAGAGAGAAAAAAATCAATTCGTGCCAGAAAAGAAAGAAAGAAAAAAGATGGAGGGGGAAAAAGAAGAAAGAAAAAGAAAGAAGAAAGAAAAAGAAAGAACGAAGAAATGACAGCTGCTGTGGGATTTGAACCCACGACCTTTCGGATCAGAGCCTAAATCTAGCGCCCTAGACCACTCAGCCAAACCGCCATTTTATGTCAATATGGAGCTCTTGAGTTTATTTCTTCAATATTAAGTACTCTGTATTTAGTATTTGGAGCAACGGCCAGGATCCGCCAGGTCGAGCCAACCACACACATCCCGTGAGACGTGAGGCCGAGCCGTTCGCTTCAGGCCCATCAGCTTATCCATTCTTGCCCTTACAATTCTCACGAACGAATACACAGCGCTCCCCCCGAAGAGAGCGTGTATGCGCAGCTGCAGGCAGCCTGCAGCTTTGCAAGGCGGCAGAGATGTTGCTGACTCGTCTACCTAGCTCTTCTTGCTCGTCAACAGCGCAGCAGAGGCATCCGTGCGCCGGCAAGTCCCCCTTCCGCGGCGCCGCATGCTGGAGGAAGCGTGAAAAGCTCCCCGGCTTGAGGGCCAGACTGGCCGTCAAGCCGCCGCGCGCCGCGCCAGGGAAGGGCGGCATTGTCCCGGCCAGCGACGATGACGACGGGGTCAGCCTCGGCACCGTGAAGCTGCCGGGCAACATCGACATCGCTCGGTTCGAGTCCTTGCTCTTCCAGGTTAGCCTTGTTCGTGTCGTGCTGCCTGAAAGAGTACGAGCTCCCTCCGTGCTTCCTTTTTTCGGTGCTTTCTAGCGTAACTGAGACTGATGCTGTTTGACGCTGGCAGTGGGGGAACAGCCTCTGCCAAGGCGCCAACCTGCCACTTCCGGTGCCTCTCAGGGTAGGAAAAAATAGCGAGCTACTGATATTGCTTGCCGATCCAGATTTATTCACCTGATGGAAAAAAAAATCGTGTGCAACCAGGTAGACAAGGTTGAGGGCGGCATCAGGCTAGGGTTCATCGCGGTCGAGGACGGCGCGACGCAGACGCTGGTCTACATCGACTGCCTGGTTTCTCCGGCGCCGGACGGCTCCGGGCTGGTATTCCAAGCGATCAGGAACGGTCCTATGAAGGACAAGCAGCCACCTGGGGAGCCCAGGATCATGAGAAGCCTCCTTGAGGCTCTCCAAAAGTGTATTCAGATTGCTCAAGTTTGACCGTGTAAATGGCACACGATTAAGGGCTGCATCTCTGTAGCTACTAAGAGCCCTCTGAATCCTGCTATTCTAGCTCTCTCATGAGCACTTCAGGAATAAAACAAATCAAGCTAAGAAAGCTACAGGAAATTGCACCATGGTACAGCATTTCTTCATTATTGATTATATCATTATTACGTGATTCCAGTAGCTATGTCAATTGATCTAAGAAAAGAAAACGGTTACAAGCTCAAACAGCAAGAAATGATGTCAACTGAATCTAACAGCTGGAGCATTTCCAAACAGCAGTTCAAGTATACAGGGATCAGTGTCAAAACAGGCTGGGAAAAAACAGCCAAAAACTCACCAGCTGCCAACCCCTATCCCAATTCCCAAACATCATGAGGAAACACAAATCACATTTATGATGTGGAACAAGCTTCGAGCTTCGGGAGGACGCTGCGCCATGCATCCGCAATGTCTTTAGCTAGCTTAGCCTGACCCTTGGCAAATTCATGGAATGCAAGTCCAGTATCAGCTGTCTTTTGCTCCTGGAAACGAGCGAGCTCTTCATTCATTAGTCTAACTATGTGCTCAAACTTCTTCGTAGCCTCCTCACTGTCTGCTTTCAACTGTAAGAACAACAAGACATCAGTGAACAAGAACTTCAGTAAACCTCATCGACACGACTACATCAAGAATTCCTCAATGAGAAGTTACAGCAACTTGCCTCTCTAAACTCAGACTCTGCTTCGGCATACTTCTCAGGATTCATAAACTTCAATTTTTCACTGCAGTGAGAACAGCATTAGAAAGTTCTTAAGTTGCAGTATGTAACAGCCATGAGATCAGCATTACTAATAAATTAGGGAGTCCTAGTTTGTTGAGGACCCTGAATTTGGTATTGTAAACACACAGGGATTCCTATTTTCCTCATTACTTAACATTATTCTAGACTGGGCAGGAAAAAAGAAAATAGACTTTGCAAAACGTACAGATTAAGTTCTTTATACTTCCTCTCCTGATCCAAATCAAAGTGCTGCCTGAAAGCATTGGCTCGATCCAGCATAGTGGCCTGTAATGAAACCCAATTTAGTTAAAATTTTTGACATCACAACAAATAATGCGATACCATAGAGATGGCGAGAGAGGGAAACGCTCACTTTTATAGATTGTACAGCACGCACATAATCTTTCAAGGATTCTTCAAAGTTAAAGAGAAGGTTGTCTGCCTACAGTAGAAGTGTGCCAACATGATCAGGTCACAGAAACATCGATATAAACTGCTCCGTAAGACATCCAGTACCAAGCAGTACTATGTAAGAGTATATCATGATTACCTCTCTTTGCATCTTTATTGACAACATCTCTGACTTCGAACCAACTTCAGAAAACACCTTTTCCATCAAATCTCCTTCACAAGCGCCCAAGAGCTTAATCGCCTTTCCGAAGTCCGCCAAAGATTGCCCAAGTTCTAATGAATCAAAATTAGGACTGTGTAACTCATCTTGCTATCCAGTTAAACAACCAGGAAAAAAAATTGAGGGTCTTATTGATTGTCTTTGAGTTAGTTCCTCATGATGTTTAAGCCAGATCATTTATCTATTTATTTTTGGAAAACTAAATTTCGAACAAACATTATTTGTTTGCTGAAATTAGTCAAAACAATCTCACCATGAAAAAGAAATTGTAAAGTTGCAATGTATGTTAAACATGAAGAAACTCAAAGAAGTAATGAAGGGCCTTTTCAAAGGACCAACTGATATACCTCTGTGTCTTTTCACAAGACGGTATGCTTGTTTTTGGGCCTCTGCTAAATGATTTTCTAGCTCAAATATGTAATTTTTAAGCTTCTCATATTCAGGAGTAGATTCCTCCACAGGCTTTTCTTTTCCCAGAACAACATCACTGACTTTTGACTGTACATCCTAAAAAAATGATGCCACGATTGTTAACATGCAAATGCGATATCAATAGTCATAGGGACAGAGGGGAGCTATACAGCATAATGTTGGTTATAATCCTGTAAGAACTAAGAACAGTGTTCAGAAAGTAGCAAGGACGTCTCACTGGACATACGAGAGACGGTACCTTAAATATCTGTAAGAAATCTGCTGGTTTCTTAAAAATACCAGTCTCATAAGATCTTGCCCTATCCATTATCTGCTTCAAAAGCATAGGAAAAAGAAACATGAGCAGAAGGAATGCCATCAAAACCAAGTAACCATCAATGAATTATTTAGTCAAAAGAATGAGATGTGCAAGGCATGGAGTCATGGATATAGAAAGTTATAAGACAACCATCACCCAAGGCTGTGAGGTAGAAGGTTGCAAATGACTATTGCAAAGCCAGCAGTTGAATTCATATAACATACTCAAACTATCAAACCTTCACAGCGGATATATCTGACTTACTAATTATTTATGTTGTGATGGAAATTTCAGCAAGAAATCAGGTCAAATGATCACTAGACATAAGAGTTATGTGGCTATTGGCAGCTATCCTAAGGACACCTATGCATATCATGCCAAGAGAATTTCATCGAAAGAAAATGCCAAAAGACTTCAATTCACATTTCTCAAAAATTAATCAATACTCAGATTTCAAGAACCGTGGGTTTATGAAAACAAACTAATAAACTAATTAAATACCGATACCGATTTCGTGATGAACCTATCCAACAAAGTCTTGAGTCAATTCTCAATAAGAATCCAAATAAACGCACAAGAAAAGGCGCAACAATCTGCTCATCTGCATCAAAATGTTTTACCTCTTCATCTGCCTGCAAAAATGTCCTCAAGACGTCACTTTGCTTGAGTTCAGGGTGTGAAGCTATCCTGTTAACGAATAAATCTAGAGCTTGACGACGCAATTCAATGAACTCCTTGCTAAACCGGAATTTCTCTGAAGGAAATGAATAGAAATAGATCAGCAAACAAAACATATGCATTATCGCTACAACAGCAATCCAGAGATTCCCTGTCCTCAAGAGATTAAATGAAAAAAAGTTGATACAAAAATCATAGTTTAGGATCTTACCAACAGCATTCTTCTCCGGAAGGGGAGGTATAAAAACGCCTTTGTACCTCTCAGCAAGCCGATCATGCAACCATTCAAAATCACTATAGCGTCGAATAACAATTTTCTCTGGTCCCTCAAATTCAGGGAGGTTAGTCTGCACAAACAAATGTTACTGGATTGGCAAATCAACAAGTGCTGAAGGTGAACAAGTCACATATGTTGGTACAAGAAAAGTGCACAGTCACTGGCTATTAGACATAAGATTATCATGCCATTCCCATCGTTAAGTTGCTTAGATAGAATCTTTCATCTAATTGATACTGTTTTGGTCTCTATTGTAACTTCAATATACATTTTTCACAAACTCAACACACAACCACCAGTCAAGTCATAACACCACCTTCCTTCATAGCCCTAGTGCCACATAGTTTGTTCTTCATTGCCACTCGATTTCAATTAATGTTTCAGGAACACAATTTGATTTCCCACTGTTTTCTTTCCCCAGCAAACACTTTGCTGACAGCTCTACTGATTAATGGTCTACTCAAATCTAGAACGACACATGAGCTTCGCAAACCAATGAGCTCCAATTACTACTGAATTACATCCGATATTAGTTCCAGATCTATATTAGGAGGTCATAATCCAAAATTAGAGTTCCACTGATCCAGTTTTTATACCTCCACACACACTGTGCAAAAACTAAAATTAGGCAAGCCCACACGGGAACAAGCAAAGCATATGCTCGATGAGCACCATGTTACAAAAAATCAATCACTAAACCAGGAGCAACTCACGAGTGGTTTGGTAGCCGAGACCAAACACGATTTTTACCCTGGTGATGACGCGGTAGGAGATGTAGGCCTGCACGCCGGTGCCCATCTTGACGGGATCCGTGACGGATATCGACAGGAACGGCGCCCCCGCCGCCGCCGCCGGCGACCGCGGGCTCTGTGACGAGCTCCTCTCCTGCGAGAGCCCCATAGACAGATTCAGCTCCAATTTCCAGCCGACGGAACCAATTGTCAGAAGCGCGGCAGCAGAGATGAGGCGGAGGAGCGGGTATAGTGGTTACCGGCGAGATCATGGCGAGCTTCGCGGCGAAGCCTCCTCTCCTCCCTGGTGCGGCACGGCGAAGCGACGGGAAGAAGAGGACGATTTCAGAAGAAAAGGGAAAGGATTTTTTTTCCTCGATTCCTTGTATTTTCCGTGGGTATTTTTGTTGTAGATGGTTTGTTAGCGCGATTACGCGGGCTTGAGTCCCGGCTCGGCCCGAGCCCGCGCTGGACTGGGCCCAAGAGTGGTCGGTCCAGAATCGGATCCGTCGAAACGGTGCACGAATCTCAACACCCTGGCAAGATCTCTTGCCTCGCCTCTCATTTTCTCCAAATGGCTGGCTCCGCTACAGACTCGTGGACCCCAAGTCTGCATCGGCACGCCTCCCGTTAAATTCTCGCTGATCACCTGCGCGCTCGTCGCCGTCTCGCCACCTCTCACCAGTGACGTGACGTCTCCCCCACTGGCACACGCGACGGCACACGCTCCGCAGCTCAACCATGGATCGCGCGCGCCACAGGAGCTCCCTCAGCTCCGAGCGCTTCCTCGGCTCCTTCGTCCGCTCCGCAGCCTCCGGCGAACAGTCTGCCTCTACGGCCTTCGAGCTTGACGAGGACGACCTCTTCTCCGCAGGATCTGGCTCGCCCGAGCCGCCGCAGCCGGTGCGCCGCCCATTTATCCTGTCTTCCGTCCGCCCTGCAAACCCTAGCCCTCTTCCACGCCTACGCCGCCCGCCGGAGGGCATCCTGGACGCCCTCCCCGAGCGCCGCCGGTCGCCGCCTCAATCCTCTTCGTCGACGTCCTCGTCCCCCGCTTCCCCGGCTGCGGCCCCTCCCCGCATGATCCCCGCCGTTCCCCGCCCGGCGCCGGCGCCGTATATGCCGCAATCATTGCCGGTCAACGTCCCTGTGGCGCAGCTGCGGAAGCCGCCCGTGGTGACGGTGATGGGGGAAGCGGAGGATGAAGACGACGAGATGCTACCGCCACACGAGATGGTAGCGCGCGCGCGGGCTCGGGAGTCGCCGATGACGACGCTCTCAGTGCTGGAGGGAGCCGGGCGCACGCTGAAGGGGCGGGATCTCCGCCAGGTACGCAATGCTGTCTGGCGGAAGACTGGATTCCTCGACTGACCCGTGCCGTTTGCACTGGCAAGTAGCCCTCAGGTAGATTGAAGTGATTGAAAATTTATGTCTGGACATCTGGTTGACATGTACACTATTGATGATTGGGTGTTAATTTTAGTGGCGCCTGTAAAACATGTCTGCTCTAGTACTTGTAAACTCTTCATTTGGTGTGGTATGAGAACTAAGATGAACTATGTCACATGAGTGATTCTGTGTTTGTTAGGAGTAATTTACTGCAATAAAGAATAAGGTGTTCATTTTTTAGTTGTTCTACATTTACTAGAGGTGTCAATTTGTGTACATTGGCGTGATAGAGGAGTGGAGCAGATTGGTTCAATTTATGGATACTTGTCTTATGTTGGTTTTCTTAACTTATTATAACCCCTCTAAATCCTGATTCTTCCGTGAATTCTAGTGAAGCTGTAACCATAGGATGTGGAGATCAATTTGTAGATGAATAGCTTGTTCCTGTGTGACATAACGGTGGGATTATCTGGATAGTATCCTATTAGTCATTTTTAATTTAGCCATTTTAACTTTTCAGGATAGATATTACTACTTTGTACACATATCCATGCTTGGTAGCTTTATTTTCTTAAATGCGATCTTTCCAATCCAATGAATAAAAATGAACCAAAAGGAAGATATCCATCGATTAATATAATTTAGGCCTTTGTATCTGTATTGAACAATAAATTCAAAAGTCAAGAAGTTTGTTCTCGCGGTGCAACAGTAGCGGGATGAAAGTGATGAACTTCAGGGGAAATGAAACCCTGTATGAGCCGCAGATTCAAAGCGGAGGTACTCTTCTTTAGGACGAAATCAGAGGGATATCTCTCCCTCAGTTCGTCCGTGGCTTGTGTGCTTGCCTACTTGGCTACACTGCTTCACCTTGACACTTCTTTAGTCACCGATAAACCCAGTTTTCCCTTCCCTTTAAATTTTGAGGAAAGAACAAGCTAAATGGAACTCTGTGTGAGATTCTAGGTTGGAATATGATTAAATCAGTGTCAAGTTTTGCTTTGCATCTTAGACTCTTAGTCGTAAAGTATTTGCCGAATCAAATCAGGTATTCAACCAAACTGTTGCAGAGTAGGAGTACAGGGGAATATCTCTTATTGCACATTTGAGATCTATTTCTGAGATTCTGAATATGTTTTGAAAAAAAATCATTGGGTAGGTGCTGAAATGGTCATTGAAAAACAGAAACTACACCTTACCGAACTCCATGATTTATCACTAGATTGAACCAAAAGAAATAGTAGCGATGCTTGTTACCACTTCCCAGCTATGCTGGAGGAACCAGGAACGGGTGAAGTATATGTTCATAGAAAAGGGTTGAATTATATGTGAGGGTTACATGTTTCAGGTGTTATATCCTTCTGTCTTAGCTCTTCTCTATGCAATAATGCAAATCATGGATTGATTCTCCCCATGGTTTCAAAAGTTACTAGGCGTAACTAGACCGCCAAGGCGAGCTGGTCTGCCTGGACACCTAGGTGACGCCTTTGAAACAGAGATTCTCCCACTTAACTAGATCTCTGTATGTTTCAACCTGCCTCGCCTGCTTTGGTTTTTTAGATAGAAAACCTACCCTTGCTAAAGCCCAAAAGACTTGATACTGTAGTCAGGTCAGGTCCAGCCCGTTACACCAATGATGTATTTGAACATTCTATACTAAGAGGTGCTCATTTCAGCACTATGATTTTAGTGAAAAGTTGAGTGTTCTTCATCTTCTCAATAGACTGTATTTGTGGCGTTAATGCAGATGTCTGTTGTGAAAGAGAAAAGAGGATGAAAGTTTTGTGAAAGACACTGAAACTTTTGTGCAAGAGCTGCAATACTTGATTTCACAGTCTAGATAGAACTAACTGCAGGTATGCAGTATCATGCTTCCATGGATAGTAGTAGTGCCACTTAGATATCTGTGATGGTGGGCAGACAAACATGTCTCCTTCCATGTTTCATGTGTGTCTAAACTACATTATCCAAGTTTCTGAAAAACATATTGTGAACAGCACAGAGTTGGTCAGCCAGCCAATTCTTGCTCTTGTTTTTGTAAGTCTCTTTGTTGCACCATATCTGTGCTGTCCGTAGGCTGCAGTGCAGCCATGATAGAGCTGGAACAGCTGACTGGATGCCACCCAAACACTGCTCCTTGCAAAAAATGACTGGCAGCACTGAATTTCAGCATATGTAAGATTTCCAGGCTGGTTACAGTCGATGAACAGAATGATTTGGATACAAACAAGGGCAGGAAAATGATGGCTGGAAGTTTTTGGTTTCACTCGCCTCGTTTGAGTTTCACCTCCACATGTTTATGATTCCCTTGGTGATGGCTGCGTGTGGTTCACTGTGCCTTGTTTAGTTTTTTTCCCTAAAGTTTATTCCCTATCACATCGGATGTTTGGATACATACATGGAGTATTAAATATAGACTAAAAATAACTAATTGTACATATTGCGACTAATTTACGAGACGAATTTTTTAACCCTAATTAGTCCAGGATTTGACAATGTGGTGCTATAGTAAACATGTGATAACGATGGATTAATTAGGTTTAATAAATTCGTCTCGCGGATTGCTGAGGACTTCTGTAATTTGTTTTATTATTACTATCCGAACACTCTCATGTGACATTCCGATATGACACCCGATATGACATCCCTAAAATTTACTCTCTAGATTTAAACACCAACAGTTCACTGGTTCTGTAGTGCGCCTGTACACTTGAGACCGTGGCAGACAACTGCAGCCAGCTTAGCTGACTAAACTAGTCAACTCTGAGTAGTGCAGTGAGCGGGCGAGTTCAGCTGCCAAAAACGTAGACTAATGTGATTGTCTGGTTTCAGAGTCAAAGGCTTGACGCAGTGACACCCGGAGCAGCTTTGGCTTCGATGGCTGCACTAAGGTGTAGTGACTTGTTGAGGTCATCAAGGAGACAAGGCTCTGTATCGTTCAAGGCAGTGAGCGGATTTTATTTTGACAAATACTGTGAGAATTTGTTAACTTCCAGTTATCTTGTTACGGGCTGTTTGGCTCCCAGCCAACGCCCGCCACGCCACAGCTTGTGGCTGCCACAGATATTCTTTGCGTCGTTCGGTTAGTAAGTAACTTGTGGCCGCCACAGCTTTCACAGTTCAACTTCCCGCGACAGCTTAGGTGGCAGTTTTCTTCGCCGCACCCTAGGCAGGGCCGCCACAGCGGCATGGCGGGCGTTGGCTGGGAGCCAAACAGCCCCATCTCTGTTTTCAAATATATTTTGTTAACAATCAGTTATACTGTTACTGCCTTAATTTTTGAATGCATGACACTTAGGACAAGCTAATTGGTTCAAGTTTTTAAATTGAACTAATTAGGTATCGTAATATATTTAAAAACGGATGGATTGTTTCCCCATTTTAGCTGCCAAAAATTGCTTCCTGCTATAAGTATTGACAACACGGAGCTTTGTCTGCCTCAATAACGCTACACCGTAGAGAGTAGAGTGCCGCCATGCATCGAAGCCAATTAGCTGTTCTGACTGTCACTGGCTCACTGCGTCAGCGACCAAAGAGTTGGCCATTTTATGCGTCAAGCCTTTGACTCTGAAACCAGACAACGACATTGGTCTTCGTTTTTTGACAGCTGAACTCGCTCCCTCACTGCAGAATGTACTATTCAGAGTTGATTCTTCAGCTAAGCTGGCTACAGTAGTCAATTGTCATGGTCGCATGTGGAGGTGGAGTGCACAAGCACAACTCATGAGGCTGGAATAAAGACTAACTATTTTTTTTTTACTAGCGTCCGCGAAATGCACTGCTGAATGCAGATGATGTTGATCAAGTAGTAGTGATCCTCGTGCAGTCTGCCTTAGAATTGGTATCCTCCCTCCAAAACCAGAAGAATACTCCAAGATTTGATTGCTCTATGAGAAGGACTTCAAGTTGTTCAGTTCTGAATGTATTACGGAGGTGGTTATGGATTGAGATCCAAATCCATTTATATTTAGCTTTAAAGTCCGAGACCATCCAAGATGATCAAATAACAGTAACTTCTGCCTCGATGTGAAAGCAGAGAAAATAATGTAAGAGAGATGAACCGGGAGAGAATCACCGCACAATTTGCATTACACTCAGTGGAGGTAGATATACAACAACCGGAGCTCCCCACGGTTAGCCGATCCTATAATCTAGGCGACGTGGAGAGAGCAGCCAGGTCAAGCAACGGTTACAAGAGATAAGACTCAACGCAAAAGACGCTTAGCTTATACTATTTCTCTGACACCCCCCTCAGTCGTAGCATGATCTTATCGAATGCACAGACTGTCTCTGAAGTCTTCGAACAGCGGCGTGGGCAATCCCTTGGTCATGACATCTGCAATTTGATGTTGAGTTGGAATTTGCAAAACGCGGAACTGTCCGAGAGCAACACGTTCCGTGACGAAGTGAATGTCCAGCTCCACGTGCTTGGTCCGACGATGGTGAACTGGATTTTCAGACAGATAAACAACCGATACATTGTCGCAGTAGATCACCGTGGCCTTGTCGATCTTGACGTGGAGTTCAGTAAGCAGGTTGCACAGCCAACAGCATTCTGCAGCCGCGTTCGCCACACCCCGGTACTCGGCCTCGGCGCTGGAACGGGACACCGTCGGTTGCCGCTTGGACCACCATGAGATGAGTGAGTCACCAAGGTAGACACAATAATCGCGCGTGTCTGGGCAGCCTCCCCAATCAGCGTCGGTAAGCTTTGAGGTCGGTGGAGGTTGATGACGAGATGACGAGGCCGCAGTCGATCGTGCCACGGAGGTACCGGAGTATCCGTTTGACGAGGTTCCAGTGTGTTTCCCGCGGTGAATGCATGTAGAGGCCGGCCAGATTGACAGCATAAGCGATGTCTGGACGTGCCAACGTCAGGTATTGCAGCGCTCCCGTGATGCTGCGATAGAACGTCGTGTCTTCCACCGGCTCGCCGTCGGAGGCAGGTAGCTTCTGCTTGGTGTCGATTGGTGTGGCTGCAGGCTTGCAGTTAGCCATCCCCGCGCAATATAGAATGTCCTCCGTGTACTCACTACTGGATTCAGGTTCTTTGTCGAGTGCCTGAGGCACTCGGCAAAGACCAAATTGCACTCAGCAAAGCCTTTGCCGAGTGCGGTACTCGGCAAAGAACACACGACAAAAAAAATTAATCGGCAAAGCCCTCTTTACCGAGTGTTTTTTATCGGGCACTCGGCAAAGGTTTTGCCGAGAGCCACGGGGGCACTCGGCAAAGAAAAGCGACCGTCATGGCGCCGGTCCCGTTGACGGTTGCTTTGCCGAGTGCCAACCCTGCAGGCACTCGGCAAAGATTTTTTATTTAAAAAAATTCTTTGTCGGGTGACCTCTATCCGGCCCTTGGCAAAGATGTTTTATTTTTTTTCTAAAAATTCTTTGCCGAGTGCCCCCTGGCCGGCGCTCGGCAAAGTTTGATTTTTTTTAAAAAAAATTCTTTGCCGAGTGCCCTCTGGCCGACACTCGGCAAAGTTTGAATTGAGTACCATGGTCATGGCACTCGGCAAAGCTGGAAAAATGATTTTTCGAGCGCCCATTTTTCTAGCTTTGCCGAGTGCTGTGACCATGGCACTCGACAACGGGGTCCTTTATCGAGTGCAACACTCGGCAAAGTGACCAAAACGACAATTTTTATTTTTTTTTACATTACATCATGACAAATAAATTCATACAAACATATATCATATATATATATATATATATATATATATATATATATATATATATATATATATATATATATATCATCCATCACATATATATCTCATCCATCCACACATCCATCCGCACATATTACATCCATCATAATCTATATCACATATATAATAATAAGTGCTCAAGTCCATCCAAATAAATCCACAAGTCCATCAAAGTCCACAAGTGCATCACAAGTACATCACAAGTCCGTCATCAAGTGAACAACAAATGAAAAAAATACAACGTGCACTCATCTCGGCCACTGTGACTGTGGTGAAGGCCCAGCTCCATCATTCGGAGGTGCATGAGGTGGATTATTCAAACCACCGTCAGATGGAGACTGCACAAAGGAGAAAAGATTGCATGTGAGACAAGATTATTTGGATAGCTAATCTAGGAAGGTAGATGCCATACAAGCAAAGCACAAACGAAAGTAAAAAAACTTTTATACTCACAGGAGTAGCTGCAGGACGCGGGGGCGGAGGTAGAACCAACAGCCCAGCTAGTAGAGAGAAGCTCACACGTTGCCCAAGCCCTTGTAGGAACTCTGTAATGTCCGTCAGCCTCTGCGCCTGGGCCTGCCACTCGGCCCGCTCGACCTCCAGCTGTGCCGCCACCCTCTGCTGCCCGGCCTCCAGCTCCTGACGTTGCCTCATTTCTTGTTCCAGCCGGGCCTGCAATATTTCACTCCAATGTTTCAGTAATGCAAAGCTAATTAAGGTGTGTAAAGATCAATGTATGACGAGTAAAACAGGAATAACCTCGAGTGCATCGACCCGGTGCTGTGCAGCGGTCGGTCGTGTACGAATGGCCAGGCTCTCGCTCGTGCTCCGTGCTCGGATCTGGGAGAGAGAGAGAGTAGAGGCCGTGTCGATGACGCCGTCGCCAAGCCAGAACCGCCCATGCTTCTTGCCTTACCTCACCCTCATGACGGCCTCTCCATCGAAGTCTTGGGTGCTCGGATCGTGGTCTAGCCTATGGAGCGACCTCGCCACCTCAGTGTACTCACTGATGCGGGAGTGGACGCTTGGGTTCATGTATGCCTCGAGCGGGTCCTCTAGGTTGAAGGAGACGTCGGACGTCGCCTTGCCCTTGTTGGCCATACACCATGCCTAGAAGTCCGAGCAAGCCTGGCCACTATGTGACGCCGACTGCGAGAAAGACAGCACGATGATTAGAAATCAGGCAGAACTGAGCGTCACAATAGATAAATGAATTCGCGTACCCATGCTTGTTTGTATCCGGCGAGGCTGTGGCTGCCTTGATGGTGTGCTGGACCTTGCATCTGCAAACAACGGTCCCGGGCATCCCTGTGCATCTTGAGATACTCCTCTATGAACCACCTCTCCACCATCATCACCCAGCACTCGAGATACGCTTGGCACCACCAGGGAATCATCTACACATCATCAAATATTGAACATATAAGAAGATCAAATTAAACCAACTTAATCTCAAAATGAATCAATATTGATGTTCTTCATTTACCTCAAGGTATTGCTCCTGGGTCAGTTGCATCTCTCTTGCATCTTTCTTGGTTTTCCTCTCTCCAAGCTTCGACCCATAGTAGGTTACGATGGCCTGGATGCGCACCTCATGATGCATGTCGGTGACAAGTTTTTTACATGCTTTGGTAGTCACCTGCTCCGCCCTGGCCTTAAATTCCTCCTCGCATCTGTAATAAGTCTGCATACAAAAGCGATGTATCCATTCATTATTTCAAGAAAAGTCCAATGAATGCGACGTATTGAGCAATGTTGTGCGAGAGAGACTTACCCAAAACTCTGCCTTCACCCGTGCCGCCTTGTTGGGGTACTCCGCATCAAGGGCGACGGCGTAGTGGTCAAACGAGTAGGCCGGCTCCGTCTTCGATGCGTACATGACAATGCCGGGGAAGTGTTGCCTGCACAGAAGACCCAGGATGTCATTGGCTAGCCGTGCGCTACCACCCGACACAACCACCCAGTTCCTGCACAAGTGATTAAGAAAAATTATTAGTTTTTTTTCATCATATCATATGAAGTAGTGGTGATAACATATAAAATTACTTACTTTTGCCCTTCGGGGCGAATCACTGGGCGTTGGTGAGGAAGCGGAACCTGTGGGAGGCTCGCGGGACCTCGCAAGTAGACACTCGAAGAGGAGTCGGGCGAAGCGGAACCCGTGCCTGCCGCCTCCCACTCGTCGTCCTCGTGCGGCCCCGCCTCCTCGTCCGTCTACCGAACTAGCTCCTCGTCCGACTCGTCCATGGGCGCCACCACCTCCTCCAGCTCCTCCTCACGTGGCGTGGGAGGAGATGGCCCCCTCCTACGGCTGGCGGTCCTCCTCCTCCTCCTGTCCGATCCCTCTGCCGCCCCCTCCGCCTTCTCCTGCAGTCAGCGTGGTCTTTGGTAAATTGAGTTCATGGACCTATGACGGTCGCCCGCCATCTTTGTTCAATCACCTGCAATAAAAAAGAAAAACAAGACGTAATTAGAAATAGGTGCAAAAATGAACAAAACATAATTACAAAAAACATAGTAATACATGTATTAGAAATATATGCAAAAATGAACAAAACATAATTACAAAAAACATAGTATTACATGTATTAGAAATAATCTTCATGATTGAGATTAGCTGGATCATAGGTCTCGTCATCACTATCAACATTGTCCAACTCATCAACACTATCCGAAGGAGAAATGTTGTCTTCATTGTCATTGCCTAAACGTAATCGCTCAAGCATTTGTATGTCCTTCAGATTTCGCACCTCGTCTCCAACGTCCTCGTCATCATCCCTTTCATTGTCTACTTCCATTCCTATCTCTTCGGTTAAGTCTATGTCAAACCTCCCTTATAGCCCCTCTTCTTGATAGAACTCTCTATCATATGTGTTTGGGTTGAAGTTGTAATCTTCATCGTTTGGGACAGGTAGTTTACCGTGTAGCGATACCTTGTGCACAATGGACCAACCCTTAAGATACGTGGTGTCTTTGCACGCGTATGACGTATAATAAATCTAGATGGCCTGTTGAGCCACAATGTAGACATCTTTTCCTAGATAGACAGAATCCTATCGAATCTCGACTAGCCCAAGCTTAGGGGTCCGACTCGTTACTCCAGGATGAAACCAGTGGCATTTGAATATGACAGGAGTAAGAGGTTTGGAACCATAGAATGATAGTTCGTAGATTTCTTCAATTCTTCCATAATAGTCGAGTCCATCAGTGCCGGGCGTAACAACTCCGTTGTTCGTGGTTTTTCGATTGGGTCGACTCTGCTCGTAGCTTCCTATGTGAAAACGATATCCATTCACATCATAACCGGTAAATGACTTGACCCTAACGGCACAGCCGTTTGCAACCTGTCTCAGCTTGTCACTTATAGGTACATCAGTTTGGGCTTTCTGTTTGAACCAACAAATGAAATCGGGGCTCTCTGGTCCCGTACCCTGTGAAAGAAGGGTATCATTTTCTTGCGGGGTAGGTTGCCTTAATCCATGTCAGGATTGACGAAGAAATTCCCTGTACCAACGAGAAACAAGGGGGTTGGACGAAGAAACAAGGACATACGGCAAAATAAAACAAGTTCGTTTAGAACTTACCCAATGAACGGTTGCACCTCGACAAGGTTGGTCAACACATATAGCATGATACTGCGCTACTCTTCATTTTTCAATTGCTTAGTGGTCGATACACTTGCGCTTCCGAGTTGCCCTTGGAAAAGGCTGAGGTTCGATTCATTTTCACCAGCATTGTAATGAGGGGGTGGATTATAAACGCTAGGAAGGTTCTCAGTGTAGTATTTCTCTATGAAGTTCGACACCTCCTCTAGAATGTATGCCTCTGCAATGGAAGCCTCAATTTTGGCTTTATTTCTATATTTTTTGCGAAGAGTCTTTAGACATATCTCGATTGGATAGCACCAACAGTCCTGCGCGGGCCCCCCATTCGTGCCTCATATGGGAGGTGCACAATCAAATGCTGCATCAGCAAGAAGTAGCCGGGTGGAAAGATCTTCTCCAACTTACAGAGCAACACGGGTGCCGCTTTTTCCAAGTCATCAATGACGGTCCGAGAGAGCTCCTTGGCACAAAGCTGGCGGAATAAGTAGCTCAACTCTGCCAGCACTTGCCAGACATGCTCCAGGACATAGCCTCGAACCATCATCGGAAGAAGCCGCTCAATCCATATGTGGTAGTCATGACTCTTCATCCCGTTGACTCGCAGAGTACCTAAGTTCACTCTCCTCTTTAGATTCGCTGCATACCCATCAGGGAACATTAGTGTCTGGATCCATTCAAGTACTTCCCTCCTTTGGTCCTTTTTCAGGATGAAATCGGTCTTAGGCCTTCTCCAGGTCTTGCACGGCTAGGAGGCTGCATCTCTTGATTTGGTCTATCGCACAATGTTGCCAGGTCCACTCTAGCCTTAGGGTTGTCCTTAGACTTTTTAGTGTCCATGAGTGTTGCCCAAAGTGCCTCGGCAACATTCTTTTCAGTGTGCATTACATCAATGTTATGCGGTAGAAGAAGGTCATCGAAATAGGGGAGCCTCATCATGCCTGAGATATGAGTCCACATATGTTGCTCACCATATCCCACAAAACCACCTTCTTTATTGGGCATGAGGGCATCTATCTGAGCATGAACCTTGGCACCAGTCATCATCCGCGGTGCAGGGTTTGTCACTTTGACACATTTTGTAAAGTTCTCGATGTCTTGTCTAAATGGATGGTCAAGAGGTAGGAATTGACGATGTATGTCGAACGACGAATACTTGCCACCCTTCTGCAACCAAATGAACCTCACACCTTCCTTACATATTGGGCATGGGAACTTCCCGTGAACACACCAGGCGCAGAATATCCCATACGTCAGGAAGTCATGCAAGGAGTAGTGGTACCAAACATGCATTTTGAAGGTTGTCTTTGTAGCTCGATCATATGTCCATACCCCTTCGTCCCAAGCACGGACCAATTCATCAAACACGGGCTCCATGAACACACCCATATTACTCTCTGGGTGTCTAGGAATTATTAATGACAAGAATATGTTATGTCGTTGAAAGGAGACACGGGGGGGGGGAGATTAAGGGGGATAACGAAGATGGGCCAACATGTGTATGGGGCGGCCATCATTCCATAAGGATTGAACCCATCTATTGCCAGCGCGACACGTACATTACGAGCCTCATCTGCTTTGTCACGATATTTGTCATTAAAGCGGATCCAAGCTTCACCATCGGATGGATGTACCATCTTGTCAGGATTGTACCGTTTGCCATTTTTGTGCCATGTCATCTGTTTTGCGGATTCCTCGATCATGTATAGCCGTTGGATCCTCGGTAGGAACGGAAGGTACCGTAGGATTTCACGGGGATCATAAGTTGCCTCTTCTGGCCATCATCAGAGTCTACCTCCAGGTACCTAGAGGATTTACACTTTGGACAGAACTTTGCATGCTCGTGTTCTTTCCTAAATAGGACGCACCCCTTCGGACAAGCATGTATCTGCTCATACGACATCTTAAGTGCACGAAGGAGTTTCTATGACTCATACATGCTCTTTGGCAGAATGTGGCCCTCTAGAAGCAGGGTGCCAATCACGGCCAACATCTTATCGAAGCCTTCTCGACTCAAGTTTAACTCGGACTTCAACCCCATTAAGCGTCCAATGGCATCCAGTTGAGACACCGTTGACTGATTGTGAAGGGGTTTCTGTGCCGAGTCCATCATGTCGTAGAATGCCTATGCGGCTACCTCCATCTCCTCCTTCTCACGTCCCTCATTGAACTGTTCTTGGTGAAAGTCATCTAACATGTCTGCTACCCTGGCATCAGCATCAAAAGCCTCCACCCGTGGTCTCACCACCTCCTCTCTCATATGATGGGATTCACCATGGTGGACCCACCGGGTGTAGTCCAGCGTAAATCCATTCTTCACAAGATGTTTACCCATTTCCACCTTGTTTACCCTTCTCCTGTTTCCACATTTGATGCAGGGGCACAAAACTAGGCAATATCATTTAGCAACCTTGCCAAATGCACTGTTCAAGAAAGCATCGGTCTTGTTCATCCATTCTGTGGTGTAATCACTCTGACTTCTCTAGCCCGTGTACATCCACTGACGGTCATCCATCCTCTAACATATGTATCAGCGAGTAATGTAACCATCAATTGCATCTACATGGTGTTCCTACTGTCTAATAGGTGAGGATAGGTCATAATCCCACCCATGGATGCGTAGATGAGGTTAGTTTCTATGCTCTACTCCTATCCGAGATAGAATTTCGGCAGCACCTCTCTGCTGTTCTCCAGATACACGTCCTGCCAAAGAAGAGTGCGTATCCACAGAACAACAGGGAGGTGATGCCGAAACTCTGTCTCAGACCGGAGCAGACCATGGAAACTAACCCATCTATGCATTCGCGGGCTGTCCAAAAAATGTGGACAATCCAAAACAGATACAGTCATAGATATGCAAAGATCTGCATACCTCCAACTGTATCTCATTCGAACAGAAGACGCCTAACTGGGTTACGCGATCTACGATCATGATACGGAAAGAGGGGTTATACCTAGGGTGGCAGCGGAGTCAGGCTAGCAGGGCCATGGTGGGTTGGTGCAGTGGCAAGGCGACGTGGTGCAGGCAGACCGGCACGACGATAGGAACTCTGACTCGGCTCCGACAGGCTCTTCTCTACAAAAATGGAACAAAATACTGTCATTTAAAAAAATCGGCAGAACCTCCCCTGCACGGTGAGGTTTCCAAAACCTACAAAAAACAATGACACGATGGCCGACAAGCACATATGTCTCAAGAGAAGCCATGTAGTTTGGATATCAATCCATGTAGAAGAATATATCCAAGTAGTACCACTACTTCTACTACTACTTCCACTATTGCTACTACTACTACCACTAGTTCTACTACTACTACCACCACTATTGCTACTACTACTACCACTAGTTCTACTACTACTACTACCACTACTTCTACTACTACTACCACTAGTTCTACACTACTACTACCACTAGTTCTACTACTACTACCACTACTTCTAATACTACTACTACCACTAGCACTACTACTACAACTAATACTACTACAACTATCACTACCATGACAACAACAAGAGAGAGGGCATACCTAATGGGCGTCGGGGGTAGGGGCGGGCGGCATTGGGGTCGGGGTCGCCAGAGTCGGGAACAGGGTCGGGCACGGGTGGCGTTGGGGCAGGCGGTCCACGAGGCGCGGCCGGGGGTAGGGCCGGCTCCTACTCCTCCTCCTCCTCCCCTCCTCCCCCTCCCCCTCCTCCTCCTCCTCCTCGCCTCCTCCCCCTCCTCCTCCCCTCCTCCACCCACCGGCGTTGGCGGGTCGGCGTGGGCAAGCTAGCCATGCTTGGCCACATGCGGGCGCGGGGGCTGGCGGGGGTGGGGGCAGGCACCGGCGTGCGGCGCATGGAGGGGCTGCGGTGTGCGGCGCGGGGAAGGGCGGCGGCACGCGGTGTCGGTGGCGGCCCGGTGGCTGGCGGCCATGGGGGCGGCCGTGGGCGTGGCGAACGGGGAGGGGAGGGCGGCGCGTGACGCGGGGGCGGGCCGGCGTTGGCGGGTGGCATCGCGGGGACGGCCGGGAGCAGCGGCGCGGGGCGGCGTTGGCTGGGAGCGACGTGCGTGGGGGCTGTCTGTCTGTGTGGCTTGGACTGCCCGGCCGAATTCGCCTAAGTGCCCCCACCCGCCCCTTTGCCGAGCGCCGGATTAGGGAGGCACTCGACAAAGGAGGCAACTTTGTCGAGTGCCCCGATCCGGCCGTCGGCATAGATTTTTTTTTAAATAGCTTTGCCAAGTGCCCCTGTGAAGGCACTAGGCACAGAGGAAATTTCTAAAAAAATTCAAAAAACCTCTTTGCTGAGCGCCTTATTCTTGGCACTCGGCAAAGACCCCCCTTTGCCGAGTGCCATGCCCCAGCGCACGGCAATGTTTTTTTGTTTTTGGCTGCCAAATTTTTTGTGCAGCCCTTTTAAAGTACCAGGAACTCCTCGTTAGAATTTGGAGATTTTTTGTGGCTTTTTGATATATTTAGTTACTTTATTTCGTTTACTTGATTTTTTTAAACATAAATTTGAACTACACGTGGTACGAATAATAGAATTTAATGATTCAAAAAATAATAGTCATGTTACTGAGTGTAGTGTGAGGCCGTATCCAGGAACAGACCCAAAATTTCGGACATCTTGTTCACGAAACATGACCGTGAACTTGCGTGCGAAGTGTTTTTAAATTCTATAAAAAGCAAACGAAGTCTAAAAATCATGAAACTTGTTGAGATGTGTGATATCGTATGTGGAGGCTATGATAAAAATTTCAGAAGATTTCGTGCACGTTGTCACGTACGATACTTACAAACCAGGACATTTCTACATGTGTCACAAAAGTAAACGAAATAAAGTAACTAAATATATCAAAAAGCCACAAAAAATCTCCAAAATCTAACGAGGAGTTCCTGGTACTTAAAAAGGGCTGCACAAAAAATTTAGAGGCCAAAAACAAAAAAACTTTGCCGAGCGCCGGGGCATGGCACTCGGTAAAGGGAGTCTTTGCCGAGTGCCAAGAATAAGGCGCTCGACAAAGAGGTTTTTTGAATTTTTTTTTAGAAATTTCCTCTTTGGCGAGTGCCTTCACAGGGGCACTCGGCAAATGTATTTCAAAAAAAAGTATTTTTTTTAATTCATCCCTTTGCCGAGTGCCGAAGCTGTTAGGCACTCGGCAAAGACATTTTAAAAAAAATATTGAATCTTTGCCGAGCGCCGTGTCAAGGGCACTCGGCAAAGTATTTTTCAAAAAAAATCTTTGCCGAGTGCCTAACAATAGGCACTCGGCAAAGAAGGATGTGACCGAACACCGTTACGCGGGGCAGCCTATGTCGAGTGTCGCGCTTTTGTCGAGAGCCTGACACTCAACACAGAAGTCATTTACCGAGTGCCCTTTTTTGCCGAGTGCCCGGCACTCGGCAAAGAATTCTTTGCTGAGTGCAATTCTTTGCCGAGTGCGGCACTCAGCAAAGAAGGTCTTTGCTAAGTGCCCGATTTTTGACACTCGGCAAAGCAGTTTGCACTCGGCAAAAGGCCCTGTTTCCAGTAGTGACTGGGCTTGTGTGAGGAAGAAGCCGTTGGCATCCCGCCAGACTTGAATGCCAAGAAAGAACTTGAGCATGCCAAGGTCCCTGATGGCAAACTCACGACAGAGCTCGTGGATGATGCGCTGCAGCAGCGATGTAGTGGACGCTGTCAAGATGATGTCGTTGACATAGACGAGGAGGTACGCCAACGTGTCACCGCATCTATAGACGAACAACGATGAGTCCGAGCTGGTGGGGATGAAGCCGATGGAGCGAAGATGCACCCCCAGGCGCTGGAACCACGCCCGCGGTGCCTACTTGAGGCCGTAGAGAGACTTGACAAGGAGGCAGACGTTGTCCGGCTGAGTCTCATCGACGAAGCCCACCGACTGATGACAATAGACATGTTCCGCCAAGTTGCCATGGAGGAACGCGTTTTTGACGTTGAGCTGGTGCACCGGCCATCGGCGTGACGTGGCGAGGTGGAGCACGGTGCAGATGGACGTCGGTTTCACCACCAGGGAGAATGTTTGGTGGAAATCAATGCCTAGTCGTTGCGAGAAGCCGCGCATAACCCAGCATGCCTTGCACCGTTCTAACAAGCCATCGGGATGAAGTTTGTTCTTGAAGATCCACTTGCCGGTGATCACATTGGCATGTGGCAGTCGTGGAACAAGAGTCCACATGCCATTGGCCTACAGCGCACCAAATTCATCTTGCATCGATGTATGCCAGTCAGGATCGCAAAGGGCGGCATGAACTAAAGTCGGAGGAGGTATCGGTGGCGCCATCGATGCAACATGAGCGTCCTTCAGGTTGGGCACGTGGATGCCGTCATGCGCCCGGGTGATCATCGGGTGCCAGGGGACACCGTGGGTACTGCAGTTGCCTCAGGTGCGGGCGTTGGTGGCTCCTCAAGAGTGGATGGGCTCGCAAGTGCTGGAGCTGGCGTTGGCGCAGTCGATGGGGAGCGGCCTGGCGATGATGACGGCAGCGGACGTGACTCAGGGCTTCCTGATCTGAGTCCACCGGGTCGCACATGAGACGTGGCCCCAGCCTACGAATGCGGATTAGGCATTGCCGTTGGAGACCGGCTCGGTGCAACCCTAGAGACGTGTGTACATAGATTAGGCAGCGTCGTTGGAGACTGGGCTAGAGCGGCCTGATCCAGACGTCGTGGTCGAGGAGGACATGGCTGGCGAGCCGGAAGCACCGGGAGTACGTCCTCGAGGCACGAAGAACTCTGCGGTGAACCGTTTGTCCCTGAGTCACCAAGCTGCACAAACATAAAACATGTTTCGTCAAAATAAACGTGACGAGATATGATAACACGCTTAGTCTCTGGATTGTAACACTTGTAGACACGCTGATCTAGAGGATACCCTAAGAACACATAGCGAACAGAACGCGGCGAGAGCTTGTGTGGTGTGGTGGCTTCAGTGTTAGGGTAGCAGAGGCAACCAAAGATGCGCAGGTGAGCATAATCTAGAGGCGCACCGAACAAAAGTCCAAACGGAGTGGAGTTTTGTCGAGAGTGACAAGGACGTCGATTTAGAACATATGTGGACATGGCAAGCGCATCAAGCCAGAACGAGGGTGGGAGCAATGCCTGGAACATGAGAGCACGACGGCCATCATTGATCGTGCGTAGAACGCGCTCGGCACGGCCGTTCTGTTGTGATGTGTGGGGGCAAGCCAGTCGTAGTGCAATGCCATGCTTGGCAAAGAACGCGTGTGATGCAGAGTTGTCAAACTCCTTCCCATTGTCAGTTTGAAAACACTGAATCGGTCGCTGAAATTGAGTGCCAACAAAAGCATGAAACGAAATAAGATTGGGCAGAACATCAGACTTGTGGCGCAAGGGGAAAGTCCACGTATAGTGATAAAAATCATCTAAAATGACAAGATAAAATTTGTATCCCGAGTTCCTCTTTATTAGTGAGGTCCAAACATCACAGTGCAACAATTGAAAAGAAAACGAAGAAACATTTGAGGACTCTTTGAATGGAAGCCGCACGTGCTTGCCAAGGTAGCAGGCATGGCACGTGTGATGACTGGACTTGGAGCAACTAAAGCCGACTATGCGAGACAAATGCAGAAGAGCATCCCAACCTAGGTGGCCAAGCCGAGAGTGCCAGAGGTGACCATCGGACGATGTGAGGAGCGCCTAAGAGGGTCGTGAAGGAGCAACATCGCAACTAGGGAGTAGAGGGTATAGCTCGCTAGAAGAGTCACATCGAAGGAGCGCCATCCTAGTGCGAACGTCCTTGATGGAGAAACCCCAAGGATCAAATTCCACAGACACATAATTATCTCGAGTTAGAGCACAAACAGATATGAGATTCTTGACAAGCTAAGGAGCAATCAGGACATTAGTAAAAAGTAAAGGATTGGAGGAGGTGGGGATAGAGGCATGACTAGTGGAGGACGCGGACATCAGACCACCGTTGTCGACAATGATCTGACGAGGAACAGTGGAAGAGGAACAAGTGTTAAGTATACCAGGGTGGGAAGCAATGTGGAAAGAGGCGCATGTGTCCAGGAACTAATCATTGGCGCTGCTGGTGGAGGTGTTTAACGACATGCTATTGAGCGCGGAGTAGAGCCTAGGCAGCAGGGAGCTGGTGTCGTGCGGTGGCAGCGGCACGGCGAACGCCGTCATGGCCAAAGGAGGGCTGACGCCGGGGCATGGCGCGAGGACTCCCGGGCACCAGGCATTCAGCGGCCATGCCTGAACCACCCCTTGCCACGGGTTGTAGGGGGCGGCCCACTACGGTGCTAGCGCTGACGGTTGTCCACCTTGTGCTTCTTACGACGGTCACTGCCAGTGGCGCCAGAGATGGCGAGGCTGGGTGGTGTAGGAGTCAGCGCAGACTTGGTGGTTGTGGGGGTATGGCCTCCTGATATTCTCAAGACAAGACATGGGCCGCACCATCGGAGGTGGCCCAGCCCATAAGATCAAGGCATGCACGGCGCTGCTCGGCGTGCACCGCAAGATATTGTATAGTACCAAATAGGATACTTTACTTATAACCCTGTCCCTCCAGACTATATAAGGAGAGGCAGGGGTCCCCTAGCGAACAAGATACATCACGGTCTATCTACTACATCTCAATACAATACACCAAAGACACAGGACGTAGGGTATTACGTCGATCAGACGGCCCGAACCAGTCTAAATCGTTGTCTCTGCGCCTTGTGTCACCATCCGGTTTTTGATTACGCGCACCCCCACTGACAAATCTACCATCACGGGATACCCCTCGGTGGACTGCCGATAATATTCTATCGATAGTTGGCGCGCCAAGTAGGGGTGTGCGCTTGATCCCATGGTGAGCCAGATGGACCTCAAATCAACAGCGCGTTCTCGTCATCAATCTCATGGAGATCCATGCCAGACCACAACGACGATTCATCGCTGGCTACACCAGCCCTTGTGATAACAGATCTGATCTCGAAACCACCTCCGAGGTTGTCTTCACCGACAACTCACCGCCCGCTAGGTGCTCGCCGTCAACGCCAACCAGATAGCACCATACGTCGCTGACCAGATGCTCCGTCCAAAGCTAAGTCACGCTTTAATATTCTTCTAAATATTCTCTAGTCTCCATATATCGCCATAATGTTTTCCCGAACTATTTTATTCATATTTGCTCTCCAAACGATTTTCCAAACCCTCGAACAGTCATGTTGATGCTCAGACGCCTCTAGAGACGGCCCTGTCTTCGGCTGCTCCCTACACGTGAGACGACCCTGTCTCCAGCTCCTCCCTACACGTGCTACGGGCTCCGCGCTCTGCGTTATGGGTGGTCGGCAGCTGCTCCTTGGTCACGCCTGTTCCTCCGACACGTGCACGGGCTCCGCACTCGACGTTATAGACTATGGGCTAGCTAGGGCTAGAGACTCAGCTACACACTAACTGTTCGAGCGGTTTATATTAAACATAAATATATTTTCACGCCAACTGATCGCCAAGCTACATACGCTATTTTTTCTCTAGAGTTCATTTATTTTTACATCATGTACTACCCATTCTATATGTTTGTATTGCAGGATCATCGTCCAGGTGATCGGACCACCTGGTGCTCAGACTTTTCCACTGATCAACTGGTCAGACCGCTTGGTTCATGGACTCCATCGCCGACCAGTTCATCGGACTGTTCGCTGCTCGTGCTTCATCGCCAGCTACGCCAATTACTCCTCAGCGCTCGAATTCTTTGTGCTCGAGGACTAAGTGGGCACACTTCACCGCATGGACGTCGCCAGCTACGTCGGTGCTTGGACATCGCCGCCTACGCCGAGGATTTCTCGCTCCTCGGTGCTCTGACATCGTCACCTACGTCGGGGACTCCTTTCTCCTCGGTGCTCGGACATCGCCAGTGACGCCGGGGACTCTTTGCTCCTCGGTGCTCGGACATCGCCAGCAACGCTAGGGACTCCTCGCTCCTCGGTGCTCGGTCATTGCCAGCGACGCCGGGTGAAAGGATCAAGATGCCCAAGAGGGGGGGTGAATTGGGCTAATTCTAAATTTTCTTGCAATAATCAAATCCTACGGATAGCCCAATTAACCCCTTGTGCCTAGAGAAGTGTTTCTATCAAATTTACGCACAATAGACTTGCAACCTATGTTCCAAACTTACTTTAGCATAGCAATTTTATGAATGTAAAGACAAGTATTGAATTGCTCAAAGTAAATACTCAAAGTAAATGCTCAAAGTAAATGGAGAGAGGAACGCGGCGATGTTTTGCCGAGGTATCGGAGAGTCGCCACTCTCCACTAGTCCTCGTTGGAGCACCCGCGCAAGGGTGTAGCTCCCCCTTGATCCGCGCAAGGATCAAGTGCTCTCTATGGGTTGATTCTTCGACACTCCGTCGCGGCAAATCACCCAAAGCCGCTCACAACTTGAGTTGGGTCACCCACAAGCTCCACCGGGTGATCACCAAGCTCCCAATCACCACCAAGCCGTCTAGGTGATGGCGATCACCAAGAGTAACAAGCACGAACTCTCACTTGACCACGCGAAGCATAATGAGAAGATGGATGCACACTTGTCTACTCTTGATTCACTAATGAGGTGTCACTCTTGGATTCTCAAATCACAAACACCTCACTAGGACCTTGCTCTTCTTAGCACTCACAAACGTGTTTCTCAACTGTTGGAATGAGCAAAAGTGACTCCACACACGAGTGGAGCTTCTATTTATAAGGCAACCTGAAAAACGAATCGTTATGAGCTTCTGCGGGATGACCGGACGCTCCGATCGTTTTGACCGGACGCTCCGGTCAGTTCAACCCGCGCAACAGTTTTCAAGTGATGACCGGACGCTGTCAGGGTCCGGTCAGAACTGACTGGACGCGTTCGGTCGCTCTTGGATGCTTACTGTAAATGACCGGACGCTGGATACACAGGGTCCGGTCACCACTGACCGGACGCGTCCGGTCACACTTTCTCAAGTCTGGACCCTTACTGGAGTCGACCGGACGCTGGCCCTCAGCGTCCGGTCACATTGACCTTCCAGCGTCCGGTCACACCAGACTTGTTCTCCTCGGTCAAATGAACTGACCGGACCCTACGGCCAGCGTCCGATCGCACCGGAGCCAGCGTCCGGTCAGTATTTGACCCTCCATTCACTTCCAACTCTCGATCATATGTGAATGAAGTTTGCTCCAAAGGATCTTAGGCATTCATAGGAGCTACCTAGAGCTAGTTTTAACAAGTGTGCACCACACCTAACTCACTAGACTCAACTAGGTCAAGCTACCCATTCATACCCCCCTTAATAGTACGGCCAAAGGAAAAACAAAGTCCTAAACTATTCTAAGTGTCTCTCCAACTCCAATCGACACTTAGAACAAGTCATCCTTAACCTTGTCTCAATCCTTTGAAAACCGAAACGATTTCCATCGTAGGGGCATGACAACCTCGATTGCCCAATCGATCTCCATTACCGTGACCTAACTTTATTTGCCTCTGCAAAACACACGTTAGTCATAGTAATCTTGTATTGTTATTAATCATCGAAATCCAACTAGGGGCCTAGATGCTTTCAATCTCCCCCTTTTTGGTGATTGATGACAATACCACCTTGAGTATGTGAAAGAGTGAGGTTTTTGACAGACTTGGTTCATATAAGCTTTTGTCGATAAGAACAAAGGTGTTAGTCAAGCTTATATGACCCAAGCCAACACAATATACTCAAAGGATATTAATTAAGCATGAGTATAAATAACAAAGCTCATTTGCTTCGAAGTTTAAACACGGAAGCAAAAGCAAATGAGTATAACACAAGTGATATGACATTTAAATAATGCAAAGTAGAAAGCACACATGTCATATTTCACAATCACATAGATAGCACTACCACATATACATAATAGTATGCATGACAGTAAACACACGAATGCATAAGTAATAGTGTATCACACAAATAAAAACTCCAAATGTATATAATAAGCTAATACTAGATAACTAGCTCCCCCTAAATGTAGCTCCCCCTGAGACTACATACTCGAACACCCTCTCCCCCTTTGGCGTCAAACACCAAAACCTAGGGGTCGATCGGCGGGGCTGCAGCGGACGAGCCGGGCGCTGAAGAACGTGGGGCAAGCTGGAACTAGGCACCATCATCATCTGACCCTGAGCTCTGAACTGACTGACCCTCTGTGGCAAGAAGTGTCGCTGAAGCGGTCTGGGTCTGAGCTGGGGCTGGTGCTGCCTATGAAGCTGCTAGTATGTCTATCGTAGGATCTGACGAGGCGATAGACGAGGAGAGCCTCTGAGTAGTCCCAGTGACTGGGGCTGCTGTAGATGGACCGGCAGTATGCATATGAGGCGGAGTAGGCATGCCGGTCAACTCGCTGAAGGATGCTCCAAGACTCCTAGAGACTGTCGTGTCAGGCACGAATAGCGAGGAAGACTGCTCTGGTGTGAAGCCCGTCTGAAGTGGAGTGAACTGCGGGGCTACCACGGGTGAGGCCAACCACTGGGACACCTGTACAAGAGGTGAAGCAAACTGAGCTGGAGGCTGTCCCTGACCCTGAAGCCCACTGGGCTGTATAGCTGGAGTCGTCGTGGTGGAAGCAGGTTGAGCAAGCTAGGGCGAAGTCTGTGGCTGTGGGGCCCCAAGAGCTATCACTATGTGCTGCATGAAACCCATAAGCTGCTGCTGCAAGAGTATCTGCTGCTGATGCATCTGCTGCTGCTGCTACTGCATGGCCTGCTGCTGCCTCTGGAACTCGTCCTGTCGAGTCTGAAACTTGGCAAAAGTAGCAGCTGTCTCCTGTGCCTATCTATCCTGGGTCTACGGCATCCGCTCAAGAATAGCAATGAGAGCAGGGTCTGTCTGCGGAGCAGGTGGAGCAGAACTAGAGCTACCAGCCTCTGCATCATGTCTGCGTGGAGGCATCTGAGGAATAGGCAGGTAGTCATCATCAGAACTGTCACTGAACTCGCTCACCTCCTGCTGTGCCTCTAGCTTCTCCTCCTTAGTGGCTGCAATCCCTCTGATGATCTCATCCTACTGAGCTACGGACTCTGGCACGTCGGGATGATGGCTAGGCTATCTGGGTGCCTGAGGAGTGGTGTGTCTGATCCTCAGTGACAGGTTGTAAGCTGGGAACTCTGTGGTGGCACCTGTATACTCATCCATCATACCAGGGGGCTTATCAAGCACTACTCTATGGATAAGGAACGTGATCCAGTGAGCATAGGGAAGCTGCCTGCGACCCTTGAATCCCTTAGCTATAGTATCCTCCATCTCTAAAAGAAGGAGGTCCCAGATATCAAATACTGTCTGCTGCATCAGGGCATTAAGAAGCCAGAGCTGTAAGCGAGTCAGGCCCTCTCTATATCCCAACCTAGGAAGCAGTGTCCTCCTGATAATGGCCTCTAGCACTCTCGCTGTAGGAGTCAAGTCACTGGGGTTCCTGCTCGACCCCTCTCCAAAAGGCTCCTTGAAGCAATGTCGCACTAAATCTGTAGGAGGCACCAACCCTCCATGAGGACGCCTAGGAGGCTCCTGCTGTCCATAACAAACCTCATGCAACTTGATAGGCTGCTCTTGTAGCCTCAGTATCTCTCTGACCCTGCCACTCGTCACTCTGTAGTCTTTGCCTCTGAAAGCAAAGTGAATGAATCTGTGATATGGATCGATGAAGAGTGAAGCATAAAACTGACGAACCCAAGATGGTACATATATCCCTGTCCGTCCAATCAAATATGTCAGTCCTGGCAAATATGATAAGTAAGGCCGAATGTGCTCTCCGGCGGCTGCAACAATAGACTCTATCTGACAGACTCTCTGAGATCGAAACACTACCCCACTGTTGAGATAAGCATTATAGAAGTCCTCCTGTAGTGGCGTGTAGAAACCCTCAGCTGCTCTCTCATCCCTCCTCGGAGGAAACCAAACCTCAAACTCAACAAAACGCAGCTGCTGAACCTGCCTGGCTGTAGCGGCCCTCAAGTCGAGGTGTACCACTAGAGGTGGACCCTATGGTCTAGGTGGAGGACGTGATCCCCTCCGCTGTGTCGGCGGCCTCGGCGAGACTGGCACATGGGTCCGTCCAGAGCGGCGAAGCTGGGGTGCCGGCTCTATCTCCTCGGCCTCATGAGTCTGCTGGGTCGGCTCCTGCTCTGCTGACGGGCCTTCCTCAATGGCAACCCGTCGTCCTGCAAACATGGCAGTCCCAGCTGGACTACCATGACAACGCTCAACCTCCTCAATCGTAGCTCTGACTGCTGGTGAAACTGGCTGATCTGCAATGACAACTCCGCTGTGGGCACCACCTCTCTCGGCACGCTCTGCGGCCTCTACAACAGCTGCTGCTCTCACTGTCTCTGCATCGGGGTACATCCGCTTCTTAGATGTCACCTGCTTGGTTGACTTGCCCTTAGATCTAGCTGGCTGGCGAGGCGGGGGCCTCCGATCATCATCACCTGGGCCACCACCAACGTTCTTGGTGTGAGCCATCTGAACTGACAAGATGATGAACTGCCGCTGATGAAGATCAACTATCAAACTGCCGCTTTCGAGGCTTAGCCTCGATCCTTACTCACGAGCTTGGCTCCGAGTTGACTGCCAACTGCCAGAAGAACCACAACGGAACCGACTTGCTGCACGATAGAATAGATGGATATACAAATAAATACCATATGTCTAATAGATGCGAAACCCTAATAGAGAAAGCAATGTAGATGCGAACTTGAATCGAATGGCTTTCTACCTGACGATTAGCGATCCGAGAAAGGAAAAGGCGACACGCGGGGGAATCCTCGGAACCGGCAGGGGCTAGGGTTACAAGGAGCAGTGATGAACTGGTGGCCCAAGATGAAGGAGGTAGGGCTAGGTCAAACGTTGCTTGATGATGCGGTGAGGCTTGGCAGCGGGCTCTCAGGCGGCGCGGTGGCGAGAGGACCGGGCGAGCACGGTGGCGTGCAGGAAGGCTCGGGCGCAGTGGCACGGCAAGGCTGGAGCACGGCGGCATGGGCACGAGATGGCCAGCGTAGGGTCACGGTGGTGCGGCGAGGCAGGAGCACGGCGGCACGTGGCTGGCGAGCTGAGGAGGCATAGGAGGCGGCGGCAAGAGCTAGGGCTAGGTCACGGGGAGTCAAAACGAAAGAACGGCCGATATAAATAGATCCCCCAATGCGACAGAGAAGGAAATAGAAAAGAGTCCTGAAACTGTGCGAGATCCACTGACCGGACGCTCCAGTGGTAGCGACCGGACGCTACCACCCAGTGTCCGGTCGATTCCAGAGAGGTCCAAATCCTCTGGAATCGGAACCGGACACATCCGGTGGTCCATGACCGGACGCAGGCAGGGTCCGGTCAGTACAACTTGTCCTTCCTTTGATCGATCGGACGCTGAACCCTTCCTGACCGGACGCACATGCGCAGCGTCCAGTCACTCCTTCACCAGCAGTTCACCTCCTGTGAACTGACCGGACGCTAGACAGCAGCGTCCGGTGCACTTTTTCCAGCAAACCTTCAAACTTCCTTCGCGCTGCCTGTTCCCAATCAAGTCCCAACATGAATAAGATCCAAATAAACACCAATTGGGACTGATGTGAGTGACCTCTCTCAAACCCTCATATTTTTAAAAATATTTTGCCTTAGGCTATAATTCTTTTTAAGAAAATAGGCAACAAGAGGGCAAATGGAACAAAACGACAAAACAACATTCATGTATATGCAATACTTGTAAGTAAAACTAGTTGCTTGTCAAGTTTGATCCAAGGTTAAGCTTCTTCACACGCTTTTCGGCGGTTATCTTAACCATGTTAGACAAGCCCTATATGCATTGCCACAAATTAAACATGTTGTATATTACAATGAATGCAAGGGACAACACAAGCTCAATTTTTAGTGAAGTTACTAAAATCAAGTACATTGAGCTCATTCCGCAATCTACAAAATGTAGCCTTATCTAGCGGTTTCGTGAAGATATCCGCTAATTGATCTTCGGATCTTACACCTTCTAGTGATATATCATTTTTAGCCACATGATCTCTTAGAAAGTGATGGCGGATATCTATATGCTTGGTGCGAGAGTGTTGAACCGGATTATTTGCAAGTTTTACCGCACTTTCATTATCGCACAAAAGAGGGTACTTTCTCTAGAACTACTCCATAGTCTAGCAAAGTTTGTTTCATGTATATTATTTGTGCACAACAAGCACCCGCGGCAATGTATTCCGCTTCGGCGGTGGACAAAGCCACACTATTTTGTTTCTTAGAGGACCAAGACACAAGTGATCTACCAAGCAAATGGCACCCTCCGGATGTGCTCTTTCTATCAACTTTGCACCCGGCGTAATCCGAATCGGAATAGCCAATTAATTCAAATAAAGCTCCTTTGGGATACCAAAGGCCAATGCTTGGTGTGTGCTTAAGATACCTAAGGATTCTTTTTATGGCAATTAAATGAGTTTCCTTAGGACCAGCTTGAAATCTAGCACACATACACACACTAAACATGATGTCGGGCCTAGATGCGGTTAAATATAACAAGCTACCAATCATAGAACGGTAGAGAGTTTGATCAACCGGGTTACCTCCCTCATCTAGATCGAGATGTCCATTTGTAGGCATTGGTGTCTTGATTGGCTTACATTCATCCATCTTGAATCTCTTGAGAAGATCCTTTGTATATTTCTCTTGAGAGATGAAGATGCCTTCTTTCATTTGCTTGACTTGAAAACCAAGAAAGAATGTAAGTTCACCAATCATTGACATCTCGAACTCCTTCGACATCAATTCACCAAATTCTTTGCATGAGTCTTCATTTGATTATCCAAAGATGATATCATCAACATATACTTGACAAATGAAGATATGCCCATCAAGCTTCTTGGTGAATAGTGTGGTGTCGACCTTCCCAATGGTGAAGCTCTTCTCAATGAGGAAGTCTTGAAGGCGCTCATACCAAGCTCTTGGGGCTTGCTTAAGCCCATATAGTGCCTTGGACAACCTATAGACATGATTAGGATATCTAGGGTCTTCAAACCCGGGAGGTTGATCAACATAAACTAGTTCATTAATAAAGTCATTTAAAAATGCACTTTTCACATCCATTTGATATAGTTTCATTTCATGATGTGATGCATATGCAAGAAGGATATGGATGGCTTCTAATCTTGTAACCGGTGCAAAGGTCTCTCCAAAATCCAAACCTTCAACTTGAGAGAACCCCTTTGCAACTAGTCTTGCCTTGTTCCTCACAACAACACCTTGATCATCTTGCTTGTTGCGGAACACCCACTTTATTCCAATGACTCTTGCACCTTTTGGTCGCTCTTCAAGAGTCCAAACTTCATTGCGAGTGAAGTTGTTCAACTCTTCATGCATGGCATTGATCCAATCCGGATCTTTAAGAGCTTCTTCTACCTTGGTAGGCTCATAACAAGAGACAAAAGAGTGATGAGCAATAAATGATGTAAGTTTTTGAGATCGAGTCATTACACCCTTTGATGGACTCCCTATGATGAGATCTTGTGGATGATCTTGTAGGAGAGGTGTATTTCTTCTATTGACCACTTGAGGAGGAAGTTGTGGAGCATCAACATCTTGTGCTTGTACCACCATTTGCTCATGGGAGATATGAGTATCTTCATTTTCTACTCTCCCATCTTTTTCACCATCTTGTGGTACATTTGATGAAGAGGGTTGGTTAATGACTTGTACATCATCTTCATCATCTTTTGGCTTGATATCTCCCACTGGAATATTCTTCATAGCCTCCCTCAATGGTTCATCACCTACATCATCAAGATTCTCATGTGCTCCTTGGGAGCCGTTAGATTCATCAAATTCCACATCATATGTTTCTTCAACCAAGCCAGTGGCATGATTAAATACTCTATATGCTTTGGACTTCAATGAGTAACCAACAAGAAAACCTATATCACAACGTCTTTGAAACTTCCCTAGGTGTTGCCGCTTCTTGTAGATGTAGCACTTGCAACCAAACACCCTAAAGAAGGAGACGTCTGGCTTCTTCCCATTGAGCAACTCATACGGTGTCTTGACAAGGAACTTTTGAAGAAATAGGCGGTTGGATGCATAACATGCGGTGTTGATTGCTTCTGCCCATAGAGCTTCGGGGGTGTTGTACTCATCTAGCATTGTCCTTGCAAGAGTGATCAAAGTCTGGTTCTTCCTCTCAACAACACCATTTTGTTGAGGAGTATAGGTTGCGGAGACTTCATGTTTGATTCCAACTTCATCACAATAAGCTTCTATGTTTGTGTTGTCAAACTCTTTGCCATTGTCACTTCTTATCTTCTTGAGCTTCACTTCAAATTCATTTTGAGCTCTCTTGGCAAGCTTCTTGAAACAAGATGCAACTTCGGATTTGTCATGAAGGAAGAACACCCATGTATACCTTGAATAGTCATCCACAATCACAAGACAATAGAGATTTCCTCCCAAACTCTTGTATGTTGTTGGTCCAAATAAATCCATGTGTAGGAGTTCTAGCACTCTTGTGGTTGATATGAAAGCTTTGGTTGGATGAGTGTTTGCAACTTGCTTACCAGCTTGACATGTACTGCAAAGCTTGTTCTTCTCAAACTTCACATCCTTCAACCCTCTCACCAAATCATTCTTCATAAGCTTCTTGAGTGAGCTCATCCCAACATGAGCAAGTCTTCTATGCCATAGCCACCCAAGTGTTGTTTTGGTGAATAGGCAAGTCTTCAAGTTTGCATCTTCGGAGGTGAAGTCAACTAGATATAAGTTGTTGTATCTAAATCCATTGAATATCACTTGATTGTCATCTACCTTGGATACAACAACCTCCTTTTCGGTGAATAAACATTGAAAGCCAAGATCACACAATTGCCCAACAGATAGCAAGTTGAAGCTCAATGATGCAACATAGAGTACATTGGAGATAGAATGATCATTTGATATTGCCACTTTGCCCAATCCTTTAACCTTGCCCTTTGAATTATCTCCAAATATTATTTTCTCTTGTCCATCTACCTCTTCATCTAGTGAGGTGAACATACGAGGATCACCGGTCATATGTTGAGTGCAACCACTATCAATAACCCAATGACTTCCACCGGTCTTGTAGTTCACCTACACACAAGAGATTCAAGCTTTAGGGATCCAAACTTGTTGAGAGCCCTTCACCTTCTCAACAAGTGACTTAGCCACCCAAATCTTCTTAGGTCTACTCTTGTTGGGGGTCCTAAGAACATGACTTTCATCTTTCCACTAAAATCTTTTCTAAGCATGTAGTGAGCATTGAAAGCAAAGGGTCTAGCATGCTTAGGCAAGGGTTGTGGTGGTGGAGTTTGACACTCATGAGCAAAGTGGCCTTCTTGTCCACACTCAAAACATCTCTTTGGCTTTAGCTTTGGCTTTGATTGTTGGTGTTGAGCTTGAGCCTTCTTCTTCTCTACACTTGCCATATATCCAATGCCACTTCTATCCATCTTTATGACGGTATTCATGAGTAGCTCACTTTGGAGATGCTTGCCTCTAGCAAACTTGCTCAATCCCACCTTGAGATGCTCTTTCTCCATCTTGAGCTTCTTATTCTCTTCCTTGAGAATATCATTGTTCTTCTCTTCCTTGAGTTTCTTGTTTTCTTCTTTGAGCTTCTCATTCTCAAGGATCAACTCTTTGTCATGATCAAGAGTTTCTAGCACAATGGTGTTGTGACTTTTCATCTCTTCAAGATCTTTCATGAGCTTCTCATGGTCACTCTTGAGCTTGACATACTCATCATAGTCATTGCACTCAACCACTTGCTTGCCTTTACTACTAGATCCATGCTCAATGCTCTCATCAATTAAATCATCACATGAGGTAGCTATATCAATCTTAACAACATGGTTAGTAGCAACATGTGGCTCATTTGGTAAGAATTCTTATGCAATAACAAGGGTATCATAATTGATCTTTAGAGTTGTATATTCATCTTTTAGCTTGTTGTGACTAGTGATAAGCTCATTGTGCACCCACTCAAGTTTATCATGTTTATCTTTAAGCTCTTTCTTAGAAGATTTGAGCTCCTTGAGTTTGGATGATATAGAATCATTTGTTTCTTTGAGCTCATCATTAGCCTTTTCTAATGTATCACACTTAGCTAAGAGTGAATCATTTTTAGCATCAAGTTTTTTATTTGTAGCTCTACTCTTTCTAATGATCTTAGTGTATTTTCTTAATATTTTGACAAGATCATCATATGTGGGTGAATCATCATCGCTATCGCTATCATCATCACTAGCTTGCTCATCATCACTACTATCATCACTCTTAGTTACCTTGCGTTCACCCTTGGCCATAAGGCATAGGTGTGTAGAGGATGATAGCGATGGTGGCAGTGAGGATGCAAGATCAATAGCAATGGCGGCCACCTTCTCATTGTCACTCTCATCATCGGATGATCCACTTGATGAATCAATGTTTGTGAGCCAATCACCGACAATATAGGCCTTGCCACTCTTCTTCTTCTTGTAGAAGTCTCTCTTTTTGCCATCTCTCTTCTTGTATGGCTTGTTCTTTTTCTTTTCATCTTCATCACTTGAATCATCTTTCTTGCCCTTGTTCTTGAACTTGTCTTTCTTGGGCTTTGTGCATTGATGAGCTAGGTGGCCAAGTTCGCCACAATTGTAGCAATCCATCTCGGAGATTGGCTTTCTTCTTGAGCTAGTGAAGAACTTCTTCTTCTTGCCGTCAAACTTGATGCCACTCTTGTTTAGCTTCTTTAGTATCTTGGCGGTCTTCTTCACCATGAGAGCAAGACTTTCTTCATCATCTTCATCACTTGAGCTTTCATACTCAAGTCTTGCCTTGCCCTTATCTTGGCTAGCTTTGAATGCTAAGTCTTTCTCTTTCTTCTTTGTAGAGGATGAGCCATCTTGTGGTGTGATGTGCATATACATCTCATGAGCATTGATCTTTCCCAAGATTTGTATTGGTGTAGCGGCAGAAAGATCACCTTGATATAGCACGGTCACAATGTGCCCATATTTGTCAATAGGGAGGACACTCAAGATCTTTCTCACAACGTCGGATGGTGACATTTGAGTAAGTCTAAGCCCATTGACTTCCTCTACAAGAACATTTAAACGAGAATACATTTTATTAGCACTTTCTTTGGGAAGCATCTCAAAAGAATTTAGCTTTTTAATTACAAGATGATAGCGTTCCTCACGCTCACTCTTGGTTCCCTCATGGAGCGCACAAACGTCCGACCATAGTGCATGGGCGTCTTTGTGGTTCCTTACATGATTGAACACATCTTTGCAAAAGCCTCTAAAGATGGTGTTGCGAGCATTTGCATTCCATTTTTCATAGTTTACTTCATCGCCTTGGAGTTGTGCGGCATTCTTAGGTGTTGGGAACCCTTGAGAGGCGGCTCTAAGAATTCCAACATCTAGAGCTTCTAGGTAAGCCTCTATGCAAATTTTCCAATATGGAAAATCATCCCCCTCGAAGATAGGAGGAGGTTCATCCCCGTGAGACATCTTGCTCTAAGCGGTTAAGCTTAAAAACGTGAGCACGAGGCTCTGATACCGATTGAAAGGATCAAGATGCCCAAGAGGGGGGTGAATTGGGCTAATTCTAAATTTTCTTGCAATAATCAAATTCTACGGATAGGCCAATTAACCCCTTGTGCCTAGAGAAGTGTTTCTATCAAATTTACGCACAATAGACTTGCAACCTATGTTCCAAACTTACTTTAGCATAGCAATTCTACGAATATAAAGACAAGTATTGAATTGCTCAAAGTAAATACTCAAAGTAAATGCTCAAAGTAAATGGAGAGAGGAACGCGGCAATGTTTTGCCGAGGTATCGGAGAGTCGCCACTCTCCACTAGTCCTCGTTGGAGCACCCGCGCAAGGGTGTAGCTCCCCCTTGATCCGCGCAAGGATCAAGTGCTCTCTATGGCTTGATTCTTCGACACTCCGTCGCGGCGAATCACCCAAAGCCGCTCACAACTTGAGTTGGGTCACCCACAAGCTCCGCCGGGTGATCACCAAGCTCACAATCACCACCAAGCCGTCTAGGTGATGGCGATCACCAAGAGTAACAAGCACGAACTCTCACTTGACCACGCGAAGCCTAATGAGAAGATGGATGCACACTTGTCTACTCTTGATTCACTAATGAGGTGTCACTCTTGGATTCTCAAATCACAAACACCTCACTAGGACCTTGCTCTTCTTGGCACTCAAAAACATGTTTCTCAACTATTGGAATGAGCAAAAGTGACTCCACACACGAGTGGAGCTTCTATTTATAAGGCAGCCTGAAAAACGAACCGTTATGAGCTTCTGCGGGATGACCGGACGCTCCGATCGTTTTGACCGGACGCTCCGGTCAGTTCAACCCGCGCAACAGTTTTCAAGTGATGACCGGACGCTGTCAGGGTCCGGTCAGAACTGACCGGACGCGTCCGGTCGCTCTTGGATGCTTACTGTAAACGACCGGACGCTAGATACACAGGGTCCGGTCACCACTAACCGGACGCGTCCGGTCACACTTTCTCAAGTCTGGACCCTTACTGGAGTCGACCAGACGCTGGCCCTCAACGTCCGGTCACATTGACCTTCCAGCGTCCGGTCACACCAGACTTGTTCTCCTCGGTCAAATGAACTGACCGGACCCTACGGCCAGTGTCCGGTCGCACCGGAGCCAGCGTTCGGTCAGTATTTGACCCTCCATTCACTTCCAACTCTCGATCATATGTGAATGAAGTTTGCTCCAAAGGATCTTAGGCATTCATAGGAGCTACCTAGAGCTAGTTTTAACAAGTGTGCACCACACCTAACTCACTAGACTCAACTAGGTCAAGCTACTCGTTCATACCCCCCTTAATAGTACGGACAAAGGAAAAACAAAGTCCTAAACTATTCTAAGTGTCTCTCCAACTCCAATCGACACTTAGAACAAGTCATCCTTAACCTTGTCGTCAATCCTTTGAAAACCGAAACGATTTCCATCATAGGGGCATGACAACCTCGATTGCCCAATCGATCTCCATTACCGTGACCTAACTTTATTTGCCTCTGCAAAACACACGTTAGTCATAGTAATCTTGTATTGTCATTAAACATCGAAATCCAACTAGGGGCCTAGATGCTTTCACTGGGGACTCCTCGCTCCTCGGTGCTCGGTCATCACCAGCGACGCTGGGGACTCCTCGCTCCTCGGTGCTCGGACATCACCAGCGACGTCGGGGACTCCTCGCTCCTCGGTGCTCGGACATCGCCGCCTACGTCGGGGACTCCTCACTCCTCGGTGGTCGTTCATCGCCAACGACGTCGGGGACTCTTCGCTTCTCGGTGCTCAGTCATCGCCAGCGACGCCGGGGACTCCTCGCTCTCTGGTGCTCGGACATCACCAGTGACACCGGGGACACCTCGCTCCTCGGTGCTCGGTCATTGCCAGCGACATCGGGGACTCCTTGTTCCTCGGTGCTCGGACATCACCAGCGATGCCGGGGACTCCTCGTTCCTCGGTGCTCGGACATCACCAGCGACGCCAGGGACTCCTCGCTCCTCGGTGCTCTCTTGGTGGTCGGATCTTGCTACGTCTCGTCGGTGTGCTATCAAGCTACTCCATGCAGTTCGGATCAGGGTGCTGATCTTGGGCAGCACGTCTGGGGTCTTGATACGCGCATGTCAGACGACGTCAGCAAGCTTTCAGACTTCTTTTTCTTTGACCCTACTATAAGATTCATTCTTTATCTTATAGCAGGCTCGATGACTAAGTGGGCACACTTCACCTTGCGGTGAATGTGCTTGTTCTCATCTTGAGGCTACGCTCGGGAACCGGCTGCCTGCTCGGCTGGTTTTCTACTTTCTGACCCTAGCACCACGTGACTGCATCGCCTACTATCACCTAGAAAGTTGTCGACGATATTCTGTCGATAGTGGTGGACGGCGTGTTGGCCCCCCGGTATCCTCAAGACAAGACATGGGCCGCACCATCGGAGGTGGCCCGGCCCACAAGATCAAGGCGTGCACGGCGCTGCTCGGCGTGCACCGCAAGACATTGTATAGTACCAAATATGATACTTTACTTGTAACCCTATCCCTCCAGATTATATAAGGAGAGGCAGGGGTCCCCTAGCGGACAAGATACATCACGGTCTATCTACTACATCTCAATATAATACACCAAAGACATAGGATGTAGGGTATTACGTCGATCAGACGGTCCGAACCTGTCTAAATCACTGTCTCTGCGCCTTGTGTCACCATCCAGTTCCTGATTACGCACACCCCCACCGACAAATCTACCATCGTAGGATACCCCTCGGTGGACTGCCGACGATATTCTGTCGACAGTGGTGGACGGCGTGTCGCGAGCGGCAAGGAGCGCCGTCTGTGCCTCCATCTGTAGGGAGTACGTGATCCGGTGCTCCTCCTGCAGCAGGTACGACTTGGTGTACAGGAAGGTTGACGGCGGCGTCATGGTGGAGAGCACGACGATAGCTTGGCTGAATTTGTTGTTCAGCCCACGAAGAGTGTTGATGACGAGCGCCGGGTCGGAGATGGCAGCGCCGCAGTCGTAGAGGGTGTCGGCGAGGCGCTTGAGGCGGCCGCAGTACTCGCCGATCGACATGTCGCCCTAGAACAGGCTGTGGAACTCTTGTTGGGCGTAGATGGCGCGCTGCAGACTGTTGTCGAGGAATTGACCGGTCCAGGCGGTGTAGCCGGAGCTATGCGGCTTGTAGGCATCGCTCCAGATGTCCTTGGACACCGTAGAGTAAAGCCATGAGACGATGCACGAGTCCACCTATAGCCACTCAGGATCATTGATCATGGTGGCCGTGTCGATGGTGCCGTCGATGTGGTTGACGAGGCCGAACTTCTGGAAGGTGAGGTCGAAGAAGGATCGCCATTGTCGGAAGTTCCAGTCATCCATGGACAGGGTGACAGGAACGTGACTACGGATGTTGAGGAGGATGAGGGTGGAGGCCGTGGGAGGGATGGGTTCGGTAGGCTTAGCGAAAGGATTGGTGCCAGAGGAGACCGAACCGGTGGAGCTCGCCATGGCTGAGAGCAGCGGAAGGTGGAGTTGAGGATCAAAGAAGAGGTAGATACCATGTAAGAGAGATGAACTGGGAGAGAATCGCCGCACAATTTGCATTACACTCAATGGAGGTAGATATACAACAACTGGAGCTCCCCATGGTTAGCCGATCCTATAATCTAGGCGACGTGGAGAGAGCAGCCAGGTCAAGCAACGGTTACGAGAGATAAGACTCAACGCAAAAGACGCTTAGCCTATAATATCTCTCTGACAAATAACACGAGAAGGGAGGGGAATTTCCTGCTTGATTGCGCTATGGGCCTTTGGCTCCATTCCTATGCCGATTCAATCAAACAACGAATGCAACCTCGCTCTTTTGCATCCAACTTGATTCTTTTTTGCGCTCTGGGGCTCATAAGTCTGAACGCGTCGCAGTTACAAATCTGGAAAAAGCGAGGTGTATTCGAGGATAGCAAAACCCCTTGCGACGGTGGTGCCATCGCACAGCACGGTAACGCCAAGCTGCGTGTAGTGTAGCTGACAAACGCAGTGATCCCGGACAAGCGGTAGCTGCGGTTGTCGGTTGACTCGCGGCCTGTGAGGCGACCGTGTCCTGGTTGCGGTCGCCGTCAGCTCGGCGACGCAGGCGGCACCGGGCCGCCTAGCTCCCGTTCTTGCCGTCGTCCCCCGACGCATTCCGGTCCGGTCCAGGACCGGCTGGCGGAGGTTCAGATCCCACGATGAGCAGCGTCTTGCTGTGAGCTCCGCGAGATTCCCACGTCTCCGTTCCGCCAGAGCGCCCACATTTCTCATCCAGACATCCAGTACCCCGGAAACATGATTCCAGTAGTGAGTCATCCTTCCTTCCTTCAATCCAGTGAATCCGGACGGACGAATCGTCCGCCTGTTCATCAGCAAGTAGCCAGTGGATTTGGTCTGGCTGCGGTGCACCGGCACCGCACGGCCTCTAGTCAGTTTATCGGCTATTGCCCGCCGTAATTTTCGCCGTCAGCGCCGTAGAACCAAGTTCTACTGTACAGTAGAACAACGCGGCGAAAGCCCGGGCGCCACATTGACTGCAGCGATTCGCCGGTTCGCCTCAAGCGCACCTGGCAACTGGCAAGCACAAGGGGCCTGTTTGGTTGGAGACTTGGAGGACTTGTCTAGCAAAAAGTGTCGTCTGAGAGTTGTCTGAAAAGTTAATGATTTTTATCTGGCCAGGCAAGTCTGAAGAAGGTCTGTTTGGTTGGAGACATGTGCTTGAAAAAGGCTAATAAAAAATACAGTACATATTTAAAAGCTAATAAAAGGTATAATACCATATTTAAACTTACATGGTTATGGTTATAAATAATAATAATAAATAAATAAATAAAAGCATCCATATTTTCTCAATTAATAATATATTTGAAATTACAATTACAAATAAAGTTAATAGATTTCCTAGCTATTTAAAAAATGTCATAAGAAAAGAATGTATGAGGAAGAAAGATAATTATAATTATACTGCACACATTATGCTAATTTTAACATGAACATGATCAACCGAGGGGAGAAAGACTAAAAAATATAAAATATACAAAAAGTTTTTACACATGGCTGTGAAAAAAGAAATAGAATATGCCTGAGAAGTTTAATAAAAAAGAAAATATATTTTCTTCTATATAAAACTTTAGCATCATTCGCGTAATATATATTATTATAATACAAAAATAATATAAATAAAACATTTAATAAAGTAATATAATAGTAGGTAGTCTACCAAATGTACATTATTAGCCCAGGCAACTTCCGTGCAGGCACCTTTCGCTTGATTTTGATGGCCTGCGGAGGATCTACTTGCCTGGCACAGGCAGCTAACCAGGACACGAACCAAACATGGCACAGGCAGGGTACAGGCAGCAGACCGGCCAGGCAAAGTTGCTTCAGGCTCCAAACCAAACGAGCCCAAGAAGCCCCGCTCGGCGGGCGCCGGGTCCTGCGTCTGCGCGCTCGGCTCGGCTTGACGGCACGCGTGGCCGCGTCGCGTCAGCAGCAGCTAACTCGTACGCCAGCGCGGGGAGCGCGCGTCGCCGTCGAGGTGAGCTGGTGCCTGCTGGTAAACACAACGCCCATTCACTGCCGGTACGCCACTACGGAGTAAACGGGCAGGACGCGGCGGGGAATTGAAGGGCGACTGGGTCCGTCCCTCCCAGCTCGCTGTCTCGCCGAGCGGGGAGGGAGCAGAACAGCAGTCGTGCCCGGCGTCAAGGCGACATGGACACCAGTATATATTTATGATGATAATAATACGGCCAAGGTCCAATGCCCGACCGTCCAATCCTACCCCGGTCCCGGTCCGTCGTTCGTCTTCAATTCTGTTTCTGGGAGCTTCGAAAAATACTCTGCTTCTTGGCTGTTAGGATTGATGGCCGGCCTTTACGAACCAGTCAATTGACAGTTTCTGCACCCGCATGATGGCGCACATGCATGTCCACGGTAATTATAACGCGGTTGTACCTCCTCGCTTTATTACTCCGGTTGCAAGTAGCACTTGGCCACTTCGACAAAAAACGAGCACTTGGCCACTTACCTCGTTTCGTAGCTTCCTCGCGTCCCGAATGTGGTGAACTCGACAGTGAGAGGCAGAGAGCTTATTTGGTGTTCCCATATGGATAAACATTTAGGTAATACTCCCTCAATTCCAAATTATATGGCCCGTTTGGCACAGCTCAGCTTCGGCCTTATTTAGATGTGCATGTATTCATCTTAATCCACATGTGTTGAGGTGGATTAAAATAGAACTTAGTTTAATTCCACTTCAATCCACTTCAACACATGTGGATTGAAGTGGATACACATGCATCCAAATAAAGTCTTCATGTTTTTTTTAAACAACTTCACGAGCAACTTTCTAAGTGAAACTGAGCTGTTTTGAAAAAAAAAACTGTTTGGTTAAACAGCTTCACCGATAACTTTATGCATGAATGAGAGAGAAATGTGGGGGAGAGCTAGAATAAGGTATTTTTTTAGTTTCATCCCAACTCATATTTTGTAAGAGGGGAAAAACAGCTTCACCCATGAAGCTATTTTTGAAATGAGTGTTTGGCAAAAAAAAAAAAAAAAACAGTGAGCTATACCAAACAGAACCTAAGTCGCTTTGATTTTTTTACATCTATTTTGCTATGTATTGTAAAAAAAAAGTCAAAGCAATTTATAATTTGGAATGGAAGAAGTAGATATTAATAAATTATGTCGCTGTATATACCTTGATAATTAAGTTGTGTATTGTCATTCATTATTACAAAGCTACAATCATAACACACCATATTTACAAACGCCTTGTTTAGATGCCATCCAAATTCCAAGTTTTTTCACTCTCTCTCCATCACATCAATTTTTAGCCGCTTGCATGGAGTATTAAATATAGATAAAAAAATAACTAATTACACAGTTTAGTTGGAAATCACGAGATGAATCTTTTGAGCCTAGTTGGTCCACGATTGGACAATATTTGCCAAATAAGACGAAAGTGGTACTATTCATCGGGTTCAAAAAATTTGCAAAGTGAACATGGCCAAAGTGTCGTAAATGTGGCAGGAGAAATTCAAATTATACTAGGAACCCCATGTTTGGATCTCTTTATAATTATAGAAATCAACTAAAAAAATCTCTATGAGATCCAAACAGACTATAGACTCCAATGCATATTATTAGAACCTACTGCCCAAATTATAATCTAGGATCCACACGTCCGATTTCGGTCATCTGGGGTGTAGATCGATGCTCGCCTAGGAGGGCAGTAAGCAAACACGTCATGAGTGGACCACATTTACATTTTGAGATCCTCCTTTTGTAACAGAAGGCAAGAACTAACTCCAATATGCACCTCTTAGTATAATTATGATATACTAAAGCGTTGTCTTGTAGAATTAACGTCATTGTGGTTTACGCCTATTGTCCAACATGAGAACTTGCTTCGGCCAAATTTTTTTAGACATTTCCTCCCACAAGAACTTGATAGTTGATTTCTTTTTATTCAGACCATAAAAGCAAATCTTGAAACATTTGCTAGATATATAAGAGCGAATCTAACTCCTTTTATCAGGGTCAGCCGACCATGATAAAATTTCATAATCCATTGACAAAATATTATTCATTCCTGAACTTGAACCCACATCAGATTAAAATAATAGTACTCCCTCCGTTCCAAATTATAAGTCACTTTGACTTTTTTGATATATTCATTTTGCTATGCATCTAGATAAATAATATGTCTAGGTACATAGCAAAATGGATGAACCAAACAAATCAAAGCGACTTACAATTTAGAACAGTGCGAGTATGTACTATGAATTTAGCAAAGCGACAACAAAAATATGTCTTATATATACATATAGGAAAAAGTTTACATAACCCCCTAACTATTCAGAGTGGACTACTTCACCCCAAACTATAAAACCGGATTTTCTACTCGTTGAACTTTCCAAAATCAGTCAAATAACCCCCAAGCGGTTTTGGACTGTGGTTTTGCTACAGTGACGATAGTTTTGTCTTTTTCTTTTTTATTTATTTCTGCTAAATCTTTAAAAAATCATAGTAAATCACAGAAGAATCATAAAATGAAAAATCTAATTTTATTGGAATCCTCATGAGTAGATCTACACAGTGAGCATATAATATGGTATGCTTTAGTACAAAGTTTTTGTTATATCTTTAGATCTATGCGTTTCTATAATTAATTGGAATAATTCATAGCTGTAGCTTCTATGGTCCAATTGTGGTGAAATTTTTATGGTGAGCTAATTATTATATGCTTAAATTTTAGTAAAAATTTCATACTCATTGGATCATGTATAACTTATTTATAGATTTATTTAGGTTTATGTTGTTAAATCTATGCTTTATCTATAAATAATTTATACATGATTCAATTAGTATGAAATTTTTACTATAATTCAAGCATACAATAATTAGCCCACTATAAAAAATTACCTCAATTGGACCATAGAAGCTGCAGCTATGGATTATTCTATTTAATTACAAAAAAACATAGATTTAAAGCTACAGCAAAAACTTTGTATTAAAGCATACCATATTATATGTTCACTATGTAGATCTACTCATATGGAGTCCAACAAAATTAGATTTTCTATTTTATGATTTTTTTGTGATTTACTGTGATTTTTCAAATATTAAGTGGAAATAAATAAAAAAGAAAAGACAAAACCAACATCACTGTAGCAAAACCACCGTGTAAAACCGCTTGGGGATTATTTGACCGATTTTGGAAAGTTCAGGAAGTAGAAAATCCGGTTTTATAGTTTGGGGTGAAATAGTCCAACCTGAATAGTTGGGGGTTACGTAGACTTTTTCCTATACATATACGAGGCATGTTAACTGCAGTTGTGATTTTTCTCCTACTGATAAAAAGGCCACATACGGTGACTGTGGCTTTAATCTCAAGCGAACATACCCATAGTAAACGTGCAAATAAAAAGGTTTTGTTTTACCATATCCATCTACTAGTGCTGAAGGCACGAAAAAAGATGTCGTATATGTTCGTCCATATTACCATACATAAAGCAAACAACAATTTAAGTTGAAAGCAGGCATTGTCTTCGTCTCAAGACAAGCCACCATGGCGAGCACCAAGCTAGGCTTCATTGGCCACCAAGGCACATACAAGTCATCCTGTGACAACTAAGACTAGTTCAAAGTGCTAGATACTCTTGCATGTAGTCGCACAGTGCCTGTGATTTGGTAGTATAGTACTAGTAGTTTATTAGGATACGCCCTCATGATTGACTTGTTAAAACAGCCCCAAGGAAAGCAAAAAATAAAGGAGATAAAAAGGCAGTGTGTGGTGTGTTCGTGTAGGAACGCGCGCGCGTGGGACTCGAAACTCAGGAGCCTGTGTGAGATGACCTACGGAGCACGTAAAATATGTTGACCTGCGGACGCGTTTTGCCGGGGTGACAGGGAGCCTCATCAAGATGGCACGGCTGATGGACGACACGACGACCAGCGACCTGGCAGAGGAGCTCTCGATCACACGCCCGCCGACATACGGCACAGAAAAAAAAAAGTATAGGTGCTAGTGTGCTATACTCTTACAGTTTAAGAAATCTATATATACAGTAACGTTTTAGTTTTGGCTATATATAGAAAAAAAAGTAATGCCTTCGTTCGCATCCCTACTGGCCTTTAGGTTATACTCCCTCTATTTTAAATTATAAGTCGTTTCAAGAATCTTGGCGAATCAAAACATCTTAAGTTTGATCAAAATTATAGAAAAAATTATAAACATTTATGACATCAAATTAATATATTATGAAAATATAATTAATGAAGTATCTAATGATATTTAGTTGGTATCATAAATATTATTATTTTGTTATATAAATTTGGTTAAACTTAGGATTATTTGGCTCTCCAAAAAAGGTTGAATGACTTATAATTTAGGACGAAGAGAATACATTTTTTTTCTTTTTTGTTGAAACAAGGTACTAGCTGAATTGTTTTTTTTTAAATAAACCTTATCATCTTTGCATGTTGGTGCATCAAAGAACGTCAATCTATCGTCACATAGAAAATCACACTAGTAGAGTACTAGCTACGATACAAGTATTGCAGACAAATGTTAACTTTTCGAAATGAATAATAGGCAGGCCGGCCCGGTAAGATAAAAAGTCTACACGCGTAAAGTAAAAAAAAATCCTAATTGCATTGCAGGACAAAAGTTAACTTTTCAAGTGCAGTTTGTCAACAGTTAGTCAGATACAGCTTGCTTTTTTCAGTTAAAGTGGTAGTAATTAATAGCTCTATGAAGACAACGAGTACGTCTGAGGTTTTCCTTTGCCCATAATTAATCATCAGTTATCTGTACCGTGACTACTAGAGGAGCTCCTCTCGCTCATATGGTCATATTTGAATTGGAAGTTCGTATTCGGCGATCGATATTCTTCTTTCATAATTCATATACATCATGTGGACGCAACCGGGAAACGTGCAACACAGAGCATAGAACGAGAGTCCTGCCAGGAAACAGACAAACAATTCAGAAAGACCAATTCATGGGCCATATCCAGTGCCGGCCCTAGGGATAGGGCACGAGGTGCAACGGCTGAGGGTATAAGCGGAGGAGGGGTTCAAGTTCAGGTATACAAACCCCCAGGTCCTATAGTCCATAGTCCATTAGACATTAGCAAACTAATAAAAAGATAGACATAGAACTGGCCAGACGACCCAAAAAAACAACATCGGCAATTCTTTCCTAGTTTTCTTTTCCCACAACCCTCGGGTAGAGAGGAGGTGAGGAGTCACGTTGCACACATCACACTCTGATCGTGAGTTCGTGACGTGCGTCTTACACACGCAGAGCTGGCGAGCCGCGCCGCCGCGAAGAGCTAGACTACCGGAGACACGGACACGGTGCATGAGGACGGCGACCAGGCAGGGCTCCACAACGACGACATCTTGATTCTCGGCTTCTTACGAATTGCGATAACCGATCAGTTGTTTAGGCCCAAGGTATTTTTTCTTTTTATTTTTAAATGAAATTAATTATTTGTATAATATTCCAGACTTCTCACTACTGAAAACTCAAATTGCCCTTTGGGTGTCGAATTTTTCTGTGCGTTTTTTTCAGTACGCACAGAAAAATTACGATTATTCTGTCGGTTCTAAAAATATCCCGACAGAAAAATACGAAAACCCACAGAATAATTGTATGATTTTTCTGTGCGTGACAATACACACAGAAAAATCAGCAATCACAGAAAAATACAATTTATTCTGTCGGTTCTTTAAAAACACACAGAAAAAATATATACACACACAGAAAAAATATATGCACGCATAGGATAAATAAAAAAACAAAGAAGTCCTAATCCTAACCCGTAGGCCGCCATCCCCAAACACCCTCGCACGCACGCACTCGTCTGCTCGGCTCTCCTCACGCACGCACGCACACGCTGCGCCGCCGCCGCAGCTACGCACGCACGCCCGCCCCGCCGCCTTCTTCTTCCCCGGCGGGCGGCCACCCCTCCCCTCCCCCTTCTTCACCCGGCCCCAGCGCCCCTCCGCCCCTAGATCTAGTGCTTTGTATCCATATAGTCATATTTTTCTTCTAATTTAAGTGTTAGAATTTTAGAATGTTACCTAAGAAACATTTGTCATGGGTGAGAAAAGAAAACGAATATATTACTTTTTTAATCTATATTGTTCCTCGATAATTATCATACATCTACAAATATATTGCTTAATCTATGTTATTCCTCGATAATTATCAGACATGTTAAATTTAAAATATATTATTGAATTTGTTTTCGTTTTGCAAGTAAAATTAGTGTCTATATATTATAAGATTTTATACATGATTAAGAGGGACTATTGTGACGAGATCGGCAGAGGGCCCTTAAAGTCCTAGGACCGGCACCGGCCATATCCTACTATTCCTATATGGGCATCCCCACACAGTGGCATCTATCGGCTTATATTACAGTTACAGGCTTTACGGGTGTTTCTCTTAATCAAAACTGAAAAGGACTCGCTCGATCTCATTAATGTGTGGCGGCAACACGGAACTGGATTTGCCATCTCGTGGTGGGTGACGGCGAGTCAACTAATAGATCCCCAAAGGAGTGAGAGTGAGATACGTGTCATCGCTATATCTGCTGTACTAGTTATTACAGTTTACAGCTCACCGTGAGAATCCCTACATTTCAAACATGAAGATGACCTTAGTGGTGTGATTTGCTTGTTTGACTTTTTGGTGGGAATTTTCATGTTTGCACATTGTTGCTACGGGAAATTTGCATGATACTCATTTTTGAAGTTATCAGACGTATTTCGTCTTTGTTTTGTTAGGAGGAGATATTAACCACCAGTTATTATTAATAACTAGCAAGATTGTCTGTACAAATAGTGTGGGTACCTATCTTTTTTATTTGAGAATATATTTTATAAATAGTTTATTGTTTTTTACCATAACTTTTCTCTCACCATTTGCCTCAGTTGCATCAACCGGCATGAACTCCGTAGCAACTATCATTTACCTTTTCTCTCTTTTTTTCCCACTTCTACTCCGTGGTTGTGCAACTTTCTACCGGGACTAAATCAAGGCGCCCTTTAGGTTCTCTTGGTGAGTTGTATTCCTCGATAAAACTACCATCCAACAAGTCTCTCACAAATTATCCAATTCTCTTATATATTTAAAGTTTGGTTCATCTTTTATATTATCTCTTGTGAATCTATAGTTATCTCTTTTACGCTAAACCATCGTCTAATTTATCATAATCATGCACAGCCACTGGCCAGCCCTATTAATTATCATACCAATATGCATTGGCACACATAAGACTTTTCAAACATAATATGGAACCACCGCTAGCTAATGCTAAGCTAGTGAATTACTGATCTCAAACATGCTATCAATGTCACTCTACTTTGATATTGGTCATGCTATAATTTTCTACTTGTGACCAGCTTCTCACAAAGAATTGAAGAACAATTCGTGCTGCTTGCCAACCCTCATGCATGAGCCACCTATTTGAGTTGAGCCACATATAGTCAAAATCTCATACCATACTTAGACTTTAATACATCTTGCATTTAATATGCGCCTTAGAATTTATTTGATTTAATTGGATTAAAAAAATAAAATCCAACATATAGTAAGTAAATCTGTTTCAATATTATGAATCTCTAAGATCATTTTCATTAAGGATCGAATCATATATATTAGTATAAAAATATCTTGGATAAAGATTTGTCTTCCGGCTCTATTTAATTGTACCTTACTACTAAAATAAAGTGTTTAATTCTACCTATATAGTGCTAAAGTGCGAGGATAAATAGATAATAAAGGTGCAAGAAGGAAAAGAGAAAAAATATATGCAATTTGCATACTAGCTGACTCAGTCGTCCCCACTAAATCGCACTGCCACCCCCTCCCCCGCTCTCCTGTTTTTTTCCACCGGGCACCAGCCCGTCCCACCACGCCATGAGAAAATTCGCCCGAACATGCGGGCAGCTCAGCAGCTGCGTCATCCATGTCAACCATGAACCACCTCGTGCTTCCCCATATATACGTCATGCGCAAACGCTCTTCACCACACCTCATCACCTCACCTCACCTCACCAGCAGTATACACACACCACAGGCACGCGGTTCTTTCAGCGCATATGCATTCTTTGCTCCCGGCTGCACAGCCAAGCTCTCTCCTCAGCTCCGCCGGCCGCAGCCCTGGTCCGAGCGGCGGCGGCGCGAGTAGTGCCATAGCTAGCTGCTGGCTTAGCTTGTTGGTCCGCGCGCCGACACCCGATCGATTGGCATGGCGGGCGGCCTGCCCCCAGGGTACCGCTTCTACCCGACGGAAGAGGAGCTGATATCCTTCTACCTGCGCAACAAGCTGGACAACCTCCGCGACGACATCGAGCGCGTCATCCCCGTCGTCGACGTCTACTCCGTCGACCCCTGGCAGCTCCCAGGTGCAACGCCGTAGCTAGTTAGCTAACCATTCACGCACAGGCACAGCTAGCCCACCAATTGATATGATCGAAGCGGTGCATTGCGCTAATTAATTAACCGCACGGGGTGCGCCATGAACCATGATGCATGCAGGGATTCGCGAGATGCTGCGCGGCGGCGGCGCCGGGGAGGGGGAGCAGTGGTTCTACTTCTACCCGCGGCAGGAGCGGGAGGCGCGGGGTGGGCGGCCCAGCCGGACGACGCCGTCGGGGTACTGGAAGGCCGCGGGCACGCCCGGGGTCCTCTACTCCACCGCCGATCACGACCGCCGCGCCATCGGGATGAAGAAGACCATGGTGTTCTACCGCGGCCGCGCGCCGTCGGGGACCAAGACCAAGTGGAAGATGAACGAGTACAGGGCGCTCCAGTACGAAGCCCCCGTCCCCGGCCCCGGCTCCGCCGCCGTCGGAGTTGGAGTCGGAACTGACGGGTCCTCGTCGTCGTCGTCGTCTAGCGCCCACCACCACGCCGCCGCCGTACCCGTACCACCACCACCAAACGTTGCCCCGCAGCCGCAGGTGAGATGATGCACAAACTATTAATGGACGTTGCTTTCTCTGCCGTTGTGGACATTGGCACGTAGCTTATATAGCTTCCAAATTGAGACCCACACAAGAAGCTGCGGCGCACGCATGTCGATCTCCATATATCACCCACATGTATATTGCTTAGGCGCCAGGGCAACTTGGTCGATGGTGCGTGTCGTTTTTTTTGCGCCGGATAAGTGTCCAAAAGCCACTTGCTGTTTATTTGTAGCTAGCTTTAGGTTTCATGATACTCGATGGATGCTCCTGCAAAAGTTCTTTTCTCTTTTAAAAAAAAAAAAATACTCAATGCGTGGTTCTCGCCTTGTGCCAATCTATCAACCACGCCGATTGAAGCCCATAAGTACGATCGATCTCATCATATAGTAATGTATATATATATATAGCCTTCGATTCTTTGGGAACTTGGCTCATGTTGCATGGAGGAAGAACGTACTAGTATTTTTTTTAAGAACTCTATATATATTGTGCTGAGAGAAAACAAAAATACTTATTGCACTCTGGTCTCGATCTGGGGATTCTTTTGCTAACTTGATGTACGTACGTATATGGTGTTGCAGTTGCAGCCGAGGGGCGAGTTTAGCCTGTGTCGACTCTACACCAAATCTGGGAGCCTGAGACAGTTTGACCGGCGGCCGCTCGCAGCTGCGGGAGGCGGCGTCGTCCCTGGCGAGGACCCGGCGGGGCCGTCCACGGCAGTCGCCGCGTCGCCGCCGGATGATGACGATGGCTCCGGCAGCAGCTCCATGCAACAGCAGCAGCTGACGGAGAGAGGTGCCAACGATCCATACGGTGACGACGACGTGGCGGTGACGACGGAGAGAGAAGGTGCCCACGATCCTTTCGGTGACGACGTGGCCATCTTGGATGCCCTTTTATACTGGCCCGGAGACTAGACGTAGTGCACTTGCAAGACCTGTTCGTGCGCGTGCGTCGGTGTGTAACATGCATCCACACGCGCGACCTGAGACTACTCATTAATTTCCTCAAATCAAAGCACTCTCAAAATCTGGAGAGGTACATGTACCACGGTAGCTACTGGCTTCATTTTACGTACTACTTACCATTTGAATTTGTTGCAGGGAACAAGCAGGCTAAATTAAGGCCGCCTGTCCGTTTGGACATGTAATAGTAGTTGTTCGGTGTATTAACAGCTTATTACAGTTTTGCGATGTTTGCACTTGGTTGGATTTTTTTTTCTTTCTTTCGCGAACTAACAATGCTTAGCATGTACGGAGTATTTCATTAAGAGGGTACTTGGTTGGATTTTTGGGCAGTCGTCTTGCAGATTCCCTGTTTTATTTGCTACATACTTCTTCCGGCTGCAGGCCTGTAGCTCCATAGGCTTATGTATAGTGGAAGCCTTTGGTGTTGTAGCCACAGCCCACAGCTGTTGCAGCAGGAACAAGCTGCTAAGTCCTGGATGTTTATGTGATAGCTTTCGATACACTGTGAGTTAAACTCTGTAAACTCCTTTCTAATTTTGTTGTTGTAAATAAGTAGTGAGATTTGAGTTTTCCTCAAGGAAGGCTTAATAAGACCGTGTGGACTAGTATAAACTAGAGACCTGGTGGGCCCTACAAATTTATACTTCCTGAAAAATCGTATAAACACATAGTTATTGTCCGCATACAAATTCAGAGAACCAATTTGCTAAATTCTTCCAATTGAATTGATTCCTATATGAAGTGGGTAACCACTTGGTAGGGCTCCTCTGCAGAAGCCAGAGCCGGAAAAGAGCTAGCCCTACCAGACGGGGCCGTGCTCAAGCTAAGCCTAGCGTTTGGTCACAGGTTTGCGAATACACCCCTCCATTTTTAAATATATGAGCAAGTTGTCGGAAACATTATATATATCTAAGAAGAAGGAGTATACTTTTAAAATAAAATAAATTTAATTTAGGTCGTCGCTCTAACTAAGATGATGGTTCGAAGGAACTTAAGCATTACTCCCTTCGTTCCAGAATATAAGGCGTAACTACCTCTGGTTCAAAGACCAAGGAACATATTTAATTATCTCTCTCAACACTAGTATTACTGCATCAATGTACGTGTATATAGAGAAAGCACGCCTTATATTATGGAACTTGAACAAAAAGTGGTTACGTCTTATATATATTAGGACCGAGGAAGTACTAGCAAAAATGCTCATGTCCTACAAAAAAAAGTGTGGCATGCATTTTTCTTAAATGGGCACACCATTAGTATTTGACAATAACATCACAGGGACAGTTTTCTTAAATGCAAAAAGGTCTTTGAGCATGGAATTGCACATCATTCCAAATTTGCGACAGCATTATCGTCCTGTTCGTTTGGACTTGTTTGGCTAATAAGTCATGGCTGAAAGTACTGTTGGCTGATTTGGTGTTAGAAAAAAATATTGTTCGTTGACTGAAAAAGTACGGCTTATAAGCCAAACAAGCCCAAACGAACATGGTGTATATCAGTGTATGCTTGAGTTACATCAGGAGATCGACTTGGATAATGCGCCACACACTTAACAAAACTGTACTCCTAATTGAGACCATAGCCCTATCTCCTGGAGAACCTGCCTAGGCCAGGCATTGAACGCCTATTTATAGTTAGATGCACCTGCGTGGCTTTTTTTTTTTTGTGACAGCCCTGCTCTCCATCATCATTCAGCCGAAGCCTCAAACACAATTTGATCATACACGCACACTGGAGTTACATGCCACGTCTTCGAGCGATGCGATGCTGACACTTCTTTTGCTAGAGAATGCGCTACCTTATTACAAATTCTACTAACAAAAGAAAGCGTAAAGGACTGAAAAGCAAGGCTGAGTTCAGCAATCTCCTTCAACGTTGAATCAATAATCGATCGCTGAGAGTCTCTCTTGTTCCACAGTTGCACCAGTTGTAGGCAATCAGTCTCCACTGCCACGTTTTGCACTCCTAATTGGCTGGCAAAAATCAAGCTATCCTTGCAGGCCAAAGCTTCCATGGAACATGCATCAAAGCCTTTTATCATACCACTTTGCTTGTGTTGCATAAAAGGTGCCGCTATGGTCCCTGATGACACGTGAAGTTGCCCCTTGTTTGCTTTCATCATAGAAGGCGGCATCCGTGTTAATTTTCAGACACCCCTGTAGCGGCTTCTTCCATCTATTGGCTGCTCTCTCCACGACTTCATCTTTGTGGTTCAACTGCCAAAGATCAAAGGCCGTATCCCTGGCCCAAATCACTGTCTGATGAATAGGCATAGAGAGTTCGCCATGGCGCCGTTTATTACGCATCATCCACAGCGCCCACATACCGCATAAGATGACCGCGCGGTCTTGCTTTGTGCATAGGTCCGACAACAGGTCCGACGCCCAGGTTGTCGGATTCAGGTCAGGCACGTTCACTTGCGATGACATCTTGGTCTGTTCCCAAAAGAGCTTTGCCACCGTACAGTCTAGAAGAACATGCTTGCGTGGCTTCGTAGGTGTGACTCCCCAAGATAAAGATTACGGAGTACCTAACAATCCTATGGCGGATCTAGATGAAAATCTAGGGGGGGCTTAAGTTCACATGGTGACAAAGGCATCAAGCTCAGATCAATGCTCCCCCCCCCCCGGCAGATCCGCCGCTGATCCTATTATAGAACTTCATCCATGGCTAGCGGATATGTGCATGATCGCTTTCTCCAAGGAATCAATCATCTGCAGGCTGTAGTTTTTTATTTTCATCTATGATTTGCATCTATTGAAAAAAAAACAAGGTGTCACAAGTCACAACGCTACAAAAACTTATTTTAAGGGTCTATTTGGTACACAGAAATAAGTTGAAAATAAAAACCAAATGGCAAGCTCTTCTAGAACTTTTTTTGGCACGTTTCTCACTGTAGCCCCTATTTATATAAAACGAGCTACATTATCCTGGCCGTGGTTTTTATTCATTTGTACAACTTCTTAGAGATTAAAGTACCTTCTTTGGGAAGCTATACCAAATATGGCCAAACTTGGTGAGAACCATCCCTAAGCATGATAACAACGTGGTCATTAACGAGTTTATTGGAGGCTTGAACCTTGGGGCTCAATCTAATCTTTGCCATCTAATCAAAACCTGAGCCGAGTTGACCTGTAGGTACATGGATTCATTTGAGATTTGATCGATCGGTCCGTATGGTTCCTAAATTTGACCGCGCCGCGCACAGACTTAGGGGCCGTTCGGCCGGTGCAAATACCAGCCGGACAACATTGTTCCCCTCCCATAAATTTTTTCAGATTTCTCTAAATTTCTCCCAACGAATAGGGCCTTAATGTGGTCGGCAAGACCGCGACAGAGTCCCGCACGCACCAAATTAACGTGCACAAAAGAGTAGCTAGCTAGCCGTCGCTGGGATGGATGGCACTTTCGCGTTGACTAGACGCTGAACGTTCCTGCAGGGAGAACGCGGCATGCACTGATGCTCGGTCCCGTACGCTTCTGATTCAGGCGTTCAGCTTCTGATCTCTGATTTGGCTCGTGCATGACGACTTTCGTGTTTGTCAGGCAGCACTCACAGCTAATTTGATTTGGGAAGTCATTCTCCAGAAAAAGAGCCGAAGCACACGACGCATCACAGATCAAAAACGACGTGTCGTTGTACAGCCAGCACGTCTCTGCTATATATGCGGATCGCTGCCAAGATTGTTGGGTACGATCTTATTATCACGAGCACATACTTGTTTATAGGAGTAGTGAAGGCTCGTTGCTTTCTTGTCGTGGGTTCCGGCTCTTTCCGGACCGACTGATTGAAGGCGGGAATGGTGGAGGTCTAAGCACCACACTGAGTCCGGGACTCAGGTGTGGGGGCTTAGAGTCCAAGTTTGGACGGAGACCTGGGCCCCTTGACAGGAGAGTGGTGGGTTGATCCTGCTTGTGCCTAGGGTACAAGCGGGGCGTGTGTTTCAGGGTACCGAGCTAAGCACATTGATTCGCGAATCGCCGAGCAATCCGGTATGACTTGTCTACAGTCTAGCACCGTAGTAAGAACTAGAAGATGAAATGTGGTGAAATAAAACTGTTTGCTCAATTCTTGCTTGAAAGTAGAACATGTGCTTACATAGAATGGTTAGCTAATGAACTAATCATGACTGCTAATAAAACACATACATAAGGATTTACTACTAGTATTGTTTTTTTTTTGCAAAAAAGAAAACCCAGCAAACCATAAAGCTTATCATATCCTTTGGAGTCGGGAAATTATTTTCATTAGTCGGGTAAGTCTTGCGAGTACATTGTGTACTTAGGCCCTGTTTGGTTGAGCTTTTAGCTTTGACTTTTGGCCCCAAAAGCCAAAAGCCCAACCAAAGAGGCTGCTTTTGGAGGGTGCTTTTTCAGAAGCAGCTGCTTTTCCGTAGTTCATTTTTGAAAGCCGGTTTGACCCTGCTTTTGGTTTTTGGTTTTCTGCTTTTCGAAATTGGTGGAATAAAAAGCTCTTCCATAGTTGTTTCAAGAGAGATAAAGATAAAAGGTATATTTTATACTTGTTTAACCAAACAGCTTTCAGCTTTTCTACAGCTCACAGCCCACAGCAGCTTTTCCACAGCTCACAGCCCACAACAGCTTTTTCCCACAGCCACAGCTCAACCAAACAGAGCCTTAGGGTTTATTTACCCCTGTTGCAGATGCAGCTTGAAGTGTAGCTGTTGTGTGAAGGATTCTTCTGGTGCGCATAGACGGATCCTTGTATATTATTGATAGATGTTTATTTTAATTCTGTTGTTTAAATTCTGCACTCTGAACTGGGTACTGTAATAATGTATTTCTAAGAACTCTGGTAGTATGAAATGGACTAAGTATTGTAAACTCGTTCTCATTATTGGATTCTGGAGGAAAAACGTGGATTATTTGAGTTCTTCCTTGGGCGTGCTCGACAGAATCCGTCCGATGTAGCTTGCTTTCGGGGTGCTTAGTGTCTGGTGGAAGACGAGCGCCTCCGAAGGTGTGTTATTTCGGACGGTCCTGCCACACATATGGTCATATACCCTGTTCGTTTGGCTGATAAGCCATAACTGAAAATACTATTGATTGATTATTGTGAGAGAAAAATACTGTTAATACGGCCCTTAAGCTGAGCGAACCGGGCGTGGACCGATCGGTCCGTATGGTTCCTGAATTTTACCGCGCCGCGCACAGACTTAATGTGGTCGTCAAGACTGCGACAGAGTCCACACCAAATTAACGTGCACAAAAGAGTAGCTAGCTAGCCGTCGCTGGGATGGATGGCACTTTCGCGTTGACTAGACGCTGAACGTTCCTGCAGGGAGAGCGCGGCATGCACTGATGCTCGGCCCCGTACGCTTCTGATTCAGGCGTTCAGCTTCTGATCTCTGATTTGGCTCGTGCATGACGACTTGCGTGTTTGTCAGGCAGCACTCACAGCTAGTTTGATTTGGGAAGTCATTCTCCAAAAAAAGAGCCGAAGCGCACGACGCATCACAGGATCAAAAACGACGTGTCGTTGTACAGCCAGCACGTCTCTGCTATATATGCGGATCGTTGCCAAGATTGTTGGGCTACGATCTTATCCGTGATTCGGGCGGCCCACGGCTTGCACAGTTGCACTCACGTTCTAGTACTGTTCCACCGCTTTCCTGACGACGGCCAGAGCATCCAATCCAAACGTGGGCGGCCCGCGGCCGGTTGTATCCTGTTTTTCTCTGCCACTGGGGATCGATGCAGCAGCACTGTACCTGACTGCAGCCAGAACAGCACCAGGCAGCACGCCCACGCCCCCACGGCCCCACCCAAGTGCGGAAGTGCCCAACTACGGAATACCCAATCAAAGGGGTCATCATGACAAAAAAAAACACCGAGACGCTGCGGCTACGGTATAGTGGTCGTCACATCAGAAGTCACAGTGTTTCACTCCAAAATATGGGATGACGCGTGACTGAAAATTCATACAGTACCACCAAATACAGTACGTACTTTGCACTCCCGTATTCGTCTTCAACGATCGAGAGGCAACCTATCATGTGCAAATCAACTAACTTACACAAACTTAGAAATTATTCATGTGAATCATTAGATGCTGATCTAATAGATGGGGTAAAGAGGCTTAAGCGCAAAAAAAAAAAAGGCCCGACAGGTGGGGGGCTTAAGCGTAAAAAAATCACACCTCTCATTATATCCATTGGATCAGCATCTAGTGGTCCTGATGGCTAGTTTTTAAGTTTGTACAGGTTTGTTGGTTTGAATCTGATACGTTGCCTCAAATGTCATTTGGCTGAGTACTGTTGATTGATTTATCGTGAAAGAAATATATTATTCATTAGTTGAAAAAGTATAGCTTATAAGCCAAGTGAACCGCACGAAAGCTCACAGAAAAATTTATACTAGTATAAAATGTATAAAAGCTGCGACGCGCATTTCGTGTCGGGCGTTAGCTGCTTCTTCGTCTCGTGTCGCTCAACTGAAGAAACGAATCGTGCACGGTGCACCGAAACGAGACGTAGCAGCTTTTCTCGCGACGCACGGTTCCGCAGAACAAGCCCACTAAAAAGGGGCAGAAAAGGCGACGGCTGGCGGATTCGTCGGGCGAATGGCACGTAGCCCGCTAGGCTTCCCGTCGTCCTTCGCTAGTCCACTCCACTCGAATTACTGCCTCCGAAGGAGTCGACATGACCGCGGTCAACAACAAGATGTGAGCACAAAAAAGCGCGCCACAGGAAACAGACCGTGCCCAGTTGATCAGGATGCTACCGAAACGAACTCTTCGAGAACTATTTCAAGAGCGGGTAAGAAAGGATCCCTCAGAGATGGCATCTTTAAGAACCGTTGGGCGCGGGATATTGTCGACGCGTCAGCCACCCAAGTACTCTGTCAGTACCTTTAGGTGTGGGGCATTCTTCGCGACGTCGTTCTCCATCCGTTGCAGGAGGATCGCTTTGGTTGGCGTTGGACTGTGGATGGAAGGTACTCCGCATCATCCGCGTACCGAGCCTTCTTCGCTGGCTCATTGTCGTTGTTGGGAGCCAACGAACTGTGGAAGACCAAAGCACCGTTGCGCGTGAAGTTCTTCTTCTGGTTGGCGCTGCATCACCACCTATGGACCGCGGAACGACGCAGAAGACATGGGCTGCAGGATGATGATGCTTGCATCCTTTGCGGCCAAGAACTAGAGACTGGTGATCATCTGTTCGTTGGGTGCGTCCTTGCCAGATAGCTCTGGTTCTCCCTGTTGGCATCCGTTGGACTGACGGAGCTTGTTTCGGCGACCACGGAGGAACTAGCGTCATGGTGGCTTCGTCAGCGGCTACGGCTGGAGGTTGCGCTGTGACCGGCCTTCGATTCCCTAGTGCTGCTCACCTCTTGGATCCTCTAGAAGGAGAGGAACAATAGGACATTCTCGTAGACGGCATCCTGAAGGTGGTTCGCAAGGCGGATGATTGGGTGCAGGCAAGATTTAAGACACTTTCGGTGGTTTGCCCGCTTTTGGTCGAAAAACTTAGCTGTAATGTAATCCCTAACGATGTATCCAGTAGATAAGAGTACGGGTTCTAGTCAACCTTGATGGCTACTCGTCATCGGGATTTGACTAAGTTGTTCCTTGAAACTTTTACCTCTTAATGAAATACGGGTGAATGGTTCGATCGTGGAAAAAAAAGAACTCTGCGAGAACTCGCTGGAATTAGGAAAGCGAATCATCAAATGCTTATTCATAGGTGGGTTGGGATCCTTAGCCATATGGTTACAATGATTTTTGCTAATTGATTTTTTTAGAAAAATATTGTTTCCAACGAGAAGTAAGATGTGAAATGTCCGTAGGGGAATTTGAATTCCTACCAAACACATACTTAAATGTGTGCGTAGATGTGATTAGAGCATGTTCAATCGTCAACTGGCTGGTGTCAAGCTTGGTCCTGGATCGTGCAATTTCGAGTTTCAATTGCCAAGTAAGCCATGGCTCTGAATCATTGACCCTATGAAGTTTGGAGTCAATTTTGTACTACACGAGGTCAAAAACTAGCAACGTTACGGCCAGGCCGTGGGCCACTCCGTTGGTGGTCCACTTCTTGAATTAGAGAGAAAACCTATCTACGCCGTGAGGCCGGCCCATGGGCTGAGCAGATGTTCTTGTTACTATTGCCGATGCTCGATGTACCTATGAAAGGAATATAGGAATTGCCGATGCTCCCCTCTCAAAAAAAAGAAAAAAAGGAATTGCCGATGCAGTTCAACTTGCCAAGGGGGCCAACTTCTGGGGGCCACCGGACAAAAGGCAACCCGTTGACTTGAACGAGACCAACAAACTTTCCACAGGTTTCAAAAAAAAACTTTCCACGCAGAACCGTGAACGAAAAAACAAACAAACGGCTGAAACCCAGGCGGAGGCGGAAAAATGTTAGGGTCCACCCGAAATCCATGGGAGAAGAAAAACCGAGGACTCGCAAAGCGCGAACCGTCCAGCCGTAAGCCCCGCCCGACGTCTGTTCACTCGCGTTCACCGCTGTGGCCGTGCTCGCGCGCAGCAGCGCAACACATGTCCACTGAACCAGCGCCGGACCCGGCTCCAGAATTTTTTACAATTTAGCCCATTTTTTTAAAAGTTTCTCACAAATAGACCCCTGGCGGAAAGAATTCAGAAAATAGACCCTTAGCTCGGCGCCATTGATGCTGACGCCGAGCTAACACGTCTCGACGCCAGCGTCCCTGGCGTCGAGGTCCTAGGTTCGGTGGATGACATGGCAGGGAGCTCGGCGCCAGTCACTCTAGCGCCGAGCTCGACGCCGTAGATCTTGGCGCCAAGCTCGGCGCCGTAGATCTTGGCGCCGAGCTCCCTGCCATTTAACCCCAGCCCAACCTTCCTGCCCGAGCGTTCTTCCTCTTCTTTCTCCTCTCTCTTGGGTTTTTTCTCTCCCCACTTCACGAATCCACATATTGGACCTTGAAAACCTTGATTTGATCCGTAGATCTTCGAGAGCAAGGTATCCTCTCTTCCCTCCTAGTTTTTTTCGCATCGATTCGGTATATATTAGTCGGATTTTTGAACGTAATAATCGTCATCACTTAGGGTTTCATTCTATCCCTCAATATATGTATTATACAACCATAGGATGATGCCAAGGCATGGAAAAAGCTAGCAAACCTAGGCGCATATAGTTATGTTATTGGTTCATTGTTGTCCATCAAATAGGAAACCCTAGGTTTAGGGTTTAATGTTAACTGCTTTCGGTTCTTAGAACAAAATTGGTTGTATTGTAGTTATGGTTCTCATTGACATTTATTTGTGATGTTTTGATTTATGTTTGTTAAATTACATCCGTTTTGTTAGATGCAAGAAATGTTTCGGGAGGAGTTTTGGCGAAAACGGGGTCGTCCTCGAGAATTATACCCCGACGCGTTTAGCAAAGATGCCCCCATCCCTCCTGACCTCCCTGTCTCTAACTGTGACTGTGGTTTCTTGGCCCATGTTTTTCAATCGAAACATCCGGACATAGCGGCGCGTTGCTTCTACACATGCAGTCGTTTTAATGTAAGAAATTATTTCCACTATCCTTTTTTTACTTGTGTAAGTATGCTACTAATATTTTGTTAGAATCTCGTTGTGTAGGACCATGAGAGGTGTTTTTTCTTTCAGTGGATCGATGGTGCAGACAAGTTTGATCCTAGGTACCTCCTTTTCGACGATTGGTTTAGAGGGAGACATCTACGTGAGCACTTCAAGCGGTGGGTTCCACCCCCCTAACCCTCTGCCAAAGATGGCTAAGGAGAAGCACCTAGCCACAGTTAGACGACTCGAGAAATCTCCTCTGTGCGGTTGCGGAGATCGAGCTGTGATAAACCCTGAGAATACATTAGAGTTTGTGTGTCCAAACAAGCATGAAGTAAGTGCAAAGTGTATGTGTTCAAATCTTGAGCTATATGTGTTCATGTACTAATGTCTCATTATTTAGGTGTTTTCAATGGCGAAGTGTCGTTTCAAGGAATGGCTGTATGGTCATAAGAACCAATGGCCAGAAGAACCACGGAGGGTTAAGGAAAAGAAGAAAGAAAAGGTAATCTACAAAGCACCTCCTGTCATGTGCGAATGTGGTGTTAAATCCAACTATGGCCTAGTCCCTTCGGAGCTTGGAATATGCCATTATTGCGGCCATATGATTAAGTATGACGAGGTTTGTTATTTTTGTGGTAAACATGAAATCGTATTTTGTTTCTTTTGCTAAGACATATATGATAGAATTTTCCGTTTGAACAGTGCACTAGGAAATGCAGGTGGGAATGTTATGATGGTCAAGCTAAGTTCTTGGATGAACTGAAGAAGAGGCAACTAATTGCACAGAAAAGGGGATATGGACCTGACTACGTCAACCTATTCGTTAAACATCACAAAGAAAAGATGTGTGAGTTTGCTAGACAACGCGGTATTTGTAACCCGATCGATGTTGGGCTTAACAAATGGGGATTGGAGAGACGGATGATGTTAGAGGAGGAGAGGGCAAGGAATGAGGCAAGGGAGGATACAAGAGTATAGATGCAGGTCTTGAACGAGCATGTTGCTACATTATGTGCTAGTGAGTGCTTGAAAGCATTTTTTCGTTGCCTGATTTTAAATGTAATATAATCGCGTTGCTAACTGATTGCATTTTATACATGAAGAGATTGGTTGCAGCGAGGAACATGCCGCAGAGGTGGCTCGTGCAAGGTATGAGGAGAAGAAGTTAGATGAGCATAGATCGCGAGCTAGTCGCACCGTTCAATCACCGATTATGTTATCTGATGAGGGGGACGAGGATGAAGACGATGACACTGGCAGACTGGTGAGCTCATTGCTCTAGCAGAGGCGGGCATGCAGGCGTAGGAGGCTGGGGATGACACTAGCAGACTGAGCGAGCTCATCACTCTAGCAGAGACGGGCATACAGGCGAGGGAAACTGAGGACGACACTGGCAGACTGAGCGAGCTCATCGCTCCAGCAGAGGCGGGCTTACAGGCGGAGGAGGATGACGACGCGTTCTTCACTCAGGCCACAGCGGCCATAGATAAAGCGGAGGCCGCTTACTACAGGAGACAGGTAGGTCAGAGCAACGTAGGTGAGCCTAGCCACAGCAACAGGATTGTGGTAGAGGACTGGTACTCAGATGATGAGTTGCTTACTCAGTACGTTTCAGACTGAGGATTTGGAAGTGCATTTGCCCCTATGTCTACTATCGGCATGTACTTCTAGTATTAATATGTTGTGTAATGTGGCATAGTATTGAACTTTTCATTATGTGGCTGTTTTCATTATTTATGGTCTTAATATTCTGCTTAATGATACGGACGTATTGAAATGTGAACACTTGCTGCAAAAAAAAACTAACGACGTACGACATTATATAAATCAACACACGAAACACATGAAATGACATGTGACTACATGTACCGAACCTGGGTACAGAGTTTCCTTTGACTAAACCTAACATGCCTTAGGTAATTAAACCAAACAACAAACACATAGATATGGTATGTGAAAAAGATAAAGTCATCCTAGTAGTGTGGCCACATAGCAAATTGTGTTGCACCTTCTCTATAGTAGCCTCCCGTTGTTGGTGGTGGTGGTGGTGGGGGTGATGGGGGAGGCCCCTTGTTGTTGTGGTTAGGGTAGGTGCAATATGGATCATTGCAGAGTGCCTCCTGTGACTCGGTACTATTGTTGCTGTCGTCCTATCCGTCGTCCTTGTAACCGCTGCTAACTTCCCTTTCTAGATCCAAGATACAATCCTATAGGTAGTAGATGTACTCCACATGCGGATAAATAGGTCGAGGATTGACCCACCTACTGAACCCATAGTTTTCTTTGACCAAGGAAGACTACAATAAGTCTGTCGTGTAAGTTATATACAAGAGAAACATATTGAAGAAATAAATAGTAATAGTAATTACACATGCTCGCGGGCATTTGAAGAAACGACGACCTCCATCTATTTCCTCGGTGAACATCTGCACTAGGCAGTCCTCACCATGCATGTATTTTGGTCACTCTTCTTTCCGTTCATCGTATCCTCTCAGTGGTGCCTCTTTGGTGAAATCACTTTTGCTCTCAACTAGGAACCTCTCATAAAGAGCTTCCTCAAAGAAATCAAGACCAAGAGGACCCTCCCACCCCCAGGTAGTTCCCTTCCCCTTTCCTCTTCCTCTGGATGACCCTCCAGACACTGGTACTGCAACGAAAGAAAATGCTGAGGAGTGTTCTTCTTCCTAGTTGTGTGTGTGTGAATAAGAGGGAGTGAGTGGTTATTTATAGGCTGAGAGGAGAAATGGAGGCTTCTCAGTGTGCCATGTCAGCGATCCGTGTGCCTCTTCACCTAAGCCCTTGGATCAAACAGTCATAAGATGGATGGTGGAGATAGAGTGGAGTTGTGCTTCCTTGCATGCTAGTACTATGTCAGTGATGTGATAAATCATTGTTGTCCCTGTATCTGAAAAGTCTATTTTTATTATCTGAAAAGCATAGAATCGTTCACTGTTGCTTGGTAACCCTACATTCATCTACAAATCGTATGTACGATATGTTTGGATTATACACTTTCTAATAAATTTATAGTTAATCTGTGTACTACATTTGTGCCTTTTTAGCAGTGTAGTATGATTATTGTTTCTCGAGAAAAATTCGTAAGAGTTTCTCTTGTTTTAGGAGCATCCACAGTTACAAACAGATACATCATTATATATTCCAAATATCTAATCATCCAAGGAGCAAAATGCAACCACAACGAACATCACAACCAACATAATATGTCCTGCATAGTCCAAATAGTCCACAATGTCCATACAGTCCCAAATAGTTATAGAAAAGTAAATACAAAATCCATAATAGTGCATACTAACAACTACCACATCCCTCACTGCCTCCTACTCTTGCCCTTACCCTTGTGACCGAGAGCGCTCATACTAGGAGTGTAAGGGTCACGTGGACGGCGTCGCCTAGTGCCTAGAGACGGTGTAGGATGAGTCGAGGGAGCGTCATGGAGCTAAGAGGGGCCAAGCTCCTCGTGCCTCTTATCCACATCGTCGTTGTTGTCGTCTTCCTCGTCCTTGTCCCCGTCCCCTGTAGCTGCTTGTCTGGAGAAACTCAAGCCTCCTCTGCCCGCTGAAGGAACATACACGTCTTGCGTCATGTCTGTCCTGCAACCACAACGACCAGCCGTACGGCGTAGACGACGTGACAACCTCTGTTGTACAAAACTATGTTAACTGAAAGAATCTAACGTATTAATGATATGTTTGAAAGAATATTTTTAATCTTACGTTCAGGAAGCCAAGTATGTAGTCGTCATTGACTCTCGGCCGAATGCGCTCGATCTCTTCAACTGAGCATTTGAGTGTATTGCCCTACAACAAAGTTCTCAGTAATAATACTTTTGAACAGATAGCAATAGGTTTTGTTTTCTTTTGTACAAGAATCTAACGTATTATAAGGGTGATACAGCTCGAAGGTGGCACTAACTACAATAGATAACTCCTAATGTCGGTCCAAGAACGCCTAATGTATTGTTATGCAACTTAACGTACAAAAATAAGGCAATTGGCTTACCACTCTGTCCAAGATCGGTCCTACCTCCACCTGCCTTCCTGCACGAGTCAACTGGTCGTACGCCGTGTCTTCATCGTTGGAGGACTCGATGTCGGCGTAGTCAGCTTTGGTCCACTGTACCCTCAGCCTGCAACGTGTCGCATGCTGGTACCAAGCTTGGTACCGCCTGAACTCATGGTTCGTGTGCGGCTCATTGTTGTCGTCCATGTTGTCGTGCATCTCCTCCCATTCATCAATGAAGGACTGGTGGTGCCTCTCCCAGTCAAAAATCTTCTTGTTCCTCTGACGATCCAACCTGCACGTATGTCATCGTTACTTGAATCCATGTACATGTCACCATATTAATAGAAATGGACCATCATCATGAGACATTTAAAATATCAAAACACTTACTTGTGTAAGTCAACGCTAGTCGAGAACAGAGCCATAGGTCAAAGCTGTCTCACTCCAAATTGACATGCAACCCTATCTGACAGGTGGAACTCGACAGCATAAAAGCAGATTAGAGGGCACCTCATCCTATAGAAGTCATCATTGGCCCCACAAACGTTGCTCAGCTAAAAAGGAAGTGCGTCCTCTCCACTGTATGGCTCCCACTCCACCTGCAACATGTGCAAACAAGATGTTAGATGGTATACTAATCCTTTTCAAACCAGCATGGGAAATAAAATTTACTTACACTAGACGTCGTCAACGTGTCTAGCTCGTTGGTGAACTCAATGTACACCCGGTCTAACCTCACATATGGAACCCTGGCCTGGTCCCAAAGGTATGCCCATGTCGGCTACCATCTTGGAGGCTGACCTTGGAACCACTCACGACGAGCCAGAACCTCAAGATGGCCAACTAGAAGACGAGCCCACATCCACAGCTATAACAGGTACACGCATCCACCAAGTAACGTGTTGGACGAAGACCGATGACACCCCTCGCACAGCTGTTGGTATAGAAAACACAAGATTGCAGAGCCCCAGCTGTAGTGACCCGCCTGGTCCTAATCACTGAGGCAGTGGATCCACATCCAGGACGCACTGTCACCCATGGAGTTAGGGAAGAGAATGTAAGCAAACAGGTGTAGGATCCACACCCTGCAGTAGTACCCAACTGTCTCCTCATCTGCCTCCTCAAGGCACTGTGCGAACTCTTCCCGTAGCTAAGAGATGGGAACTCCAGAAGTGCGAGCCACTTGCTCGCCAAGCTCACGCCCAAGGAAGGCCTCCACTCGTGCTCTCTAGCCCTCTGACCTGCACTGCCCGGTGACTGGGTTGTCGTGAATCCTTAAGCCTAGCATCTTCTGACAGTCCCGGAGCGTGACTGTCATCTCCCCGAAAGATAGGTGGAAGTTGTGAGTCTCCGGCCGCCACCTATATTTAAGACAAAGCAATATTAATTGTCAAAAAGCCAATCGCATGAACAAATGGCCATGAATGGAGGCAACGATTCAATTTAATACCTATCAACCAACGTAGTTATGGCTGTTGAGTTGAACTTGGGCAACCCACGACGAACCTAAAAAGAGATGACATCTAGGCCAGCTCTTTGTAGGAAAGGAGTGTACCTATCATCGTACCGCATGTCCAAGAACCCACTATGGGTTCTAGGACAAAGGAGCGGAAGGTCCTGCATCGAATAAAACAGTCTCATGTTACTTCACGAACACATGTACGCTCACCAAATTTTGAACAAAACTTATAGATTATTACCTGCCCCAGCGCTATGAGACGTCCTCGGTGGGTCGTCTCGTACGTCGGGTCGAGCAGGTGGAATTGTTCCATCCTACAAAAAAAGTGAATGAATTCGAATTTCAATATACAATGAAACATGAACTTAGAAATGTATAAGTAATTGCCACAAATACAAGCATAAAAAGAGACATGCGTAATTAATTAAATGAAGACGACAAATATAAAATAATAAAATGAACCAATAGTCGCACCTCACTAATCTACCAATGGAAACTTCGTGAATTGTGGCCAAGTCTACCACACTTACCGCACTCGTACTACTCGGGATCAGTAATAAATGGAGTTCCTCTCCCACGCCTCGTTCTTCCAGGTATCTAATCCATAACCATCCTGTGTCTCGTCCTCTGCCTTGATCCACGCTTGTTCCAACGGTAAGCTGGATCCGCAATGTACTTTGGCCCATCATATGGAGGCCACTCTCCAGGGTCCCAGAAAGGCACGAAGCGGGGGCTCCATGTGTGCACAAGCGTGTCAACACTAAACTTGTGAGGTATCCTCCTCTCGATATTATAGTTGCGATGCCTAGCTGCTGCTGCCAAATGAGAACATAGAAAGTGGTACTGCCTTGGTTTACCACAAGTGCACTTAAAATCTTGGAGGACAACCACATGCATCCTTGACTCTCGGACCTCGCCGTCGGACGTTGTACCGCCCCTATGCTCGACCTGATAAGTCCCTATGGCGTGGTCAAAGCATGTAACCTCATGTGTGCTAGCCCTTTCTCTTGCCTTCTCTAGGTGTGCCTTTGGTTTTGGAGCCCATATCTCTCCATCACTCCGCAACTGCAATGCATGAGCGTGTCTATCGTTGAACCAGGCAACAAGCTCATAGAAGGTGAATTGAACGATTGCATTCATGGGCATACCATGTATCCCTAATAGCAACTTATTGAATGACTCTGCCATGTTACTGCACTGAAACTCGTACCTCCATCCACCGGCGTTGTGAGCTCTCGTCTATTTCTCTAAATCCCTCATCAAACCTGTGAGCCATTGTCTACCTTCTACATTTGATGCGGTTCTGACCTACTGAAAGATCCTAATATGGCTAGAGGGGGGTGAATTGCCTATTTAAAAATCTACAAATCAACTAGAGCAATTTGATTAGTATGACAAACAGCGAAATGCACACTTGCTCTAGCTCTACAAAGGTTGCAAGCCACCTATCCAACAAATCTAGTTGCAATGATAGCTAGACACACAACTTGCTATAATACTACTCACTAAGAGCTCTCAATCTTTCTACTCTAAAGAGCTCCACTAAGCAAACATAAATAGCAAATCAAGCTCTCAAATCTAATTACAATAAAGAGCTTGCTACAACTAGTTTGCAAGAATATAAACGAGTGAGTGGGATGGTTATACCGTCGTGTAGAGGAATGAACCAATCACAAGATGAATATGAAACCAATCACTGGGAGAATATCAAATGGCAAGAGACAACCGATTTTTCTCCTGAGGTTCACGTGCTTGCCAACACGCTAGTCCCCGTTGTGTCGACCAACACTTGGTGGTTCGGCGGCTAAGAGGTGTTTCACAAACCTCGTCCACACGATTGGACACCGTAAGAACCTACCCACAAGTGAGGTAATACAATGACACGAGCAATTTACTAGAGTTACCTTTCGGCACTCCGCCTAGGAAGGTACAACTCCCCTCATAATCACCGGAGACAGCCACGAACAATCACCAACTCGTGCCAATCCTCCACCGCTGCACCAAGCCGTCTAGGTGGTGGCAACCACCAAGAGTAACAAGCGAAATCCATAGCGCAACATGAATACCAAGTGCCTCTAGATGCAATCACTCAAGCAATGCACTTGGATTCTCTCCCAATCTCACAATGATGATGGATCAATGATGGAGATGAGTGGGAGGGCTTTGGCTAAGCTCACAAGGTTGCTATGTCAATGAGAATATGCAAGAGAGTGAGCTAGAACCGGCCATGGGGCTTAAATAGAAGCCCCCACAAAATAGAGCCGTTGTGCCCCTTCACTGGGTACTGATCGGGGTGATCGGACACTCCGGTCCAGTTGACCGGACGCTGGATCCAGCGTCCGGTCGCCCGATGTAAGCCACATGTCATTCTGAGTTAAACCTGAGCCGCCAGATCTCAATGGCTATTAACTGACCGGACGCTCCGGCACAAGTGATCGGACGCTCAGACCCCAGTGTTCGGTTGTTTCCAGTAAGCTCCCAAAACCGTCTTTTGCCGACCGGACGCGTCCGGTCACGCTTGACCGGACATAGACCAGCGTCCGGTGCTTAACCCTAGTCACTGTGCCATCCGACAACTCGATCGGACGTAGCCCTTCAGCGTCCGGTCGCTGGGTGATCCAGCGTCCGGTTAGTTGACCGACGCTAGTATCTTTGCGGCCAACTCCATTTCACTTCAAACTTCTTCACCCTTGCTCATGTGTGCCAACCACCAAGTGTATCACCTTGTGCACATGTGTTAGCATATTTTCACAAATATTTTCAAGGGTGTTAGCACTCCACTAGATTCTAAATGCATATGCAATGAATTAGAGCATCTAGTGGCACTTTGATAACCGCATTTTGATACGAGTTTCACTCCTCTTAATAGTACGGCTATCTATCCTAAATGTGATCACACTCACTAAGTGTCTTGATCACTAAAACAAAATGGCTCCTACATTTTATACCTTTGCCTTGAGCCTTTTGTTTTTCTCTTTCTTCTTTTCCAAGTTCAAGCATTTGATCATCACCAATGTCATGATCTTCGTCATTGCTTCATCACTTAGAGTAGTGCTACCTATCTCATGATTATCTTGATAAACTAGGTTAGCACTTAGGGTTTCATCAATTAACCAAAACCAAACTAGAGCTTTCACCTGCTCCAACTTTTCCTTAAAGTACTTGTCCTCAAGCTGTCAAGCAGCCTCCTGAAACAGATCAAAGTTACCCTTGACACCATCCTTCCGGAGTAGATTCTCGGTAAGGTGCCAAGTACACCAACGATGGTGTAAAGGTGCATACCCCTCTATCTGCTCTCGCACGGCATTAAGTATGCCCTGATGCCTATCAGATATGACGCTAACCTCCCTGCCAAGCCCAACCATGTGTATCCAGACTAGCCTCAAGAACCACCCCCAACTGTCATTGTTCTCCTTCTCAACCAAAGCAAATGCCAAAGGAACCAACTTGTTGTTCGCGTCATAGGATATGGCTATAAGAAGTGTGCCCTGGTATTTGCCAATCAAGAACGTACCATCAATAGAGAAGACGGGACGACACTGCCTAAAGGCCTCGACACACTGAGGGAAGCACCAGAAAGCACGGAAGAATATCTGCCTCCCATCCTTCCATGCATTTAGTTTTGGGATGTACTCATAATGCATGCCTGGATTTACCGTTTTGATTGCATTGAAAAGAACTGGCAGTTGCTCATACCCATCCTCCTAGTCCCCATATATCATCTTACACGCTCGCTGCTTAGCCCTCCATGCTTTACCATAAGTTATCACATAACCTCCATACAACGCCTCAACGGTCCTGATAATTATTCTCACCTTCATGTTGGGTTCTCCCTGCAAAATTCTCATCAACCGCTTGGCAATAAGGGTAGATGTCAACTGCCGATGCCTCAGTGTCAGCTCATGGTTAGCACAATTATGTGGCCCGACAACTTTTGTGATCTTCTATTTTTTGGTTACCTGTTGCTTCCTTGCACAAATCCTCCATGGACAGCGTTCCTTGTCACATATAACTATATAACGGCGCTCCATATATGAATGCAATACCTTGTAAGGTCTCTTTCGTATCACTGCAAAAGCCTGCAACCACCTCTTCAAAGCAGAGAGGTCATTGAACACCCTCCTATTCTCAATTACCATGTTAGGACCGGCCTCAGGAGCTTCTAGGAGCTCATCATCATGTCCTTCTGCAAACGCCTGATCGGAATGAGCAAGATCGCTGAACTCATGAACTCTAGGATCACGGTGGCCGGGAAAGATACGCCTCATCATCTCAACATCACTCTCCGTCAGCTCTCCAACAAGGCGATCATCATCAGAATCAAGAGCCCTAGCCATCTCATATGGCTCTGATTCATGCATAATTTCAACACTATTAGAGCCACGGAATCCATCTCCAAAGTTCACTTGCGCAGCAACAGGGGGCACATCCACATTCTTAGGAATGTCTCCTGCAAGATAAGTAGAGAAAGGAGGAAAGAATGAAAGAAATAGATGTAAGGAATGGGGTAAGCTCCCAAAAACCATGCGGTTAAGACACTTACTCGGATGATTCTATATCAAAGGAATCTCATAAGGAGGATTTGCCATAGAAACATGAGTCTGACAACCATCTCCAACTACCGCGTTCGGGGCAGATTGAGCATCAGGAACCGTAGGTGCAATCTCCACATACAGATAAGGTTCAGGAATAGGAGGGTCGATGTGTGCCTGCTAATCCATTGCTGGGGTAAACCCATGAGGGATGGGATCAACTAACACCCGACGCACAACCACGTCCAAACATTGCAGCTGGCTCTTCATAGCTGATCTCACATAGTTCTCCTAGTGTTCCGCACAACCAATTGAGATCATTCGCCTAAAGATATTGGGAGGACAACCTAGGTGCAGTACACCATCAACTGTAATGCCATCATCTCCAAGGCAATGCAGCTCCTCCCGAGCCCTTGCAACCATCTCACTAAATGAAGGCCTATCATTGAATAGTACAGGCACGCTTTGTATGTCAACAAACTCAACATATCCACAGCGATCGCTTTCAACGGTGCCTCCATGATATATGGTCACTAGGTTGTCCATCTAGTTCAAACACGTAACGAAACACATGTTCTTTAGTCCAAACTAGACGATAGATAGTACCTAACAAGTACTTTTTAACTACAAACTAAGTAAATAAGATAATAACTATGTATATATATACAGTATACTCACTAAGTAGCTAGATCATATTTAGTTAACTAAATATGTAACTACATATCTAAGTAGCTATCTAACTATATCTATGTACCTATGTATTTATGTTTCTATATATCTACATATATATCTCACTAGATCACATTAACTAGTAAATAACAAATGCGAACTAAATGCGTACATTGCATATTCATAATTTTTATCTTTTCAACGACTGATCCGCGGACGTCGATGGAGTCGCAGCGAACGATGGGCGTGGGTCAAGCCGACGATCCAGGCCGGCGGTGGCACGCCCAGCCGCTACAGGTGGCGGGGTCGGCGGTGGCGCGGCCGACGACAGCGGTGGCGCGTGGCGGGCGCGGGATGCCCGAGGCTCCGCGCGGCGAGTCTGGCTCGACGGGCGCGGCGAGGCCGACGGTGGAGGGCGGCAAGGCGGGGCGAGGCCAAGGCGAGGAGAGGGCGCGGCGTGGGAGCAGGAACCGGTGAGGGGGACGGGGCTCAGGCGGAGGGCAATGGCCGTGGCGCGGCGGCGGCGGCGAGGCGCGGGACGGCGGCGGTGGCGCTAGGCGGCCTCGGGGCGCAGGCACGGGCGCGGTGGCGCGGGCTCGGTGGCGCGGGCACGCGAGCACGCCACCGAGGCACGCCACCGAGCCCGCGCGGTGGCGCGGGCGCGGCGGTGGGGGCGGCGGCGGGCCGACAGTGGCGCGGTGGCGCGGCCGCGGGCGTGGCGCGGACGCGGGCGCGGTGTGGGCTCGGTGGCACGGGTGCGGCGGTGGGGCGGCGCGGGCGAGGGCAGCCATTGGAGGCAGCGGCGGCGGGCGCTGGCGCGGACGGCGGTGGCAGCGACGAACCTCGGCTCGGCTCTGCCCGGGCGAGAGAGGAAGAGGAAGAGACGAAGAGAGGCGCGGGGCATAGGTAGGCGCCGAGCTCGGCGCCAAGATTTACGGCGCCGAGCCCTCTGCCATGTCATACACCGAGCCCAGGACCTCGGCGCCAGGGACGCCGAGACGTGTATCTCGGCGCCAACATCAATGACCCCGAGGTAAGGGTCTATTTTCTGAATTCTTTCTGCCAGGAGTCTATTTGTGAGAAACTTAAAAAAAAATAAAAAGAGCTAAATTATAAAAAATTCGGACCCGGCCCTCCACCCCGCGCGCACGCCCAAAACGTGTGGACGCACCCAACAGATCCAAACGGGTACCCCCAAGCCCCGCGGCCGCGGGATTGATCTGATTCCCCAGGTCCCGTGTACGGTTCCGTTCACCTCACCGGCCCACACTACCCGAATCTTTATAAATCCCGTTCCCACGCGGAGAAAACCAACGGCACACGGCGCCGCCGACCCATCATCCGTCCGTCCGTCCACAACCACAACGAGCCAGCAACAACACCACGCACGCAACGCAACACAGCGATCGTGTCGAGCAGAGGAGGTGAGTTGAGTCGACGGGGCATGGAGTTCCACCACCGCTACCACAGCAGCAGCGGCATCCACGCGGCGGGGCCGCCGACGGTGGCGGCCGCGGCTGCGCGGCCATGGAGCAAGGCGGAGGACAAGGTGTTCGAGACCGCGCTGGTGATGTGGCCCGAGCACGCGCCCGACCGCTGGGCGCTCGTCGCGGCGCAGCTCCCCGGCCGCACGCCGCGGGAGGCCTGGGAGCACTACGAGGCGCTCGTCGCCGACGTCGACCTCATCGAGCGCGGCGCGGTCGATGTGCCCAGCTGTTGGGACGCCGACGACGCCGACCAAGTCCAGGGCGGGCCCGGCCGCCGCGCCGGCGGTACTGACCGGGCGCGCCGCGAGGGCCGGCGCCCCGGGATACCCTGGAGCGAGGAAGAGCACAGGTAATTACTTCCGAGTTCCGATCTCAGCTCGTCCGCGGCGAGGCGTGGTTCCATGGAATTGATTTTAGGGTATTCTAGACATCACCTTCCCGCATTGGCTTGTCGAGCGGAGAAGCCTAGGAGTTCTTCCCAGCTGGCGCGTGGGTCCCAGTCGCCAGCCACACGTCGCAGACAGTTTTTTTCCTCCTTGTTGAAAATTAACGCGTCTTTTTCGCTGCGTTACGTTGCGTCTTTGCAGGCTGTTTCTTCAAGGGCTGGAGAAGTACGGCCGCGGGGACTGGCGTAACATCTCGCGCTTCTCGGTGCGGACGCGGACGCCGACGCAGGTGGCCAGCCACGCGCAGAAGTACTTCAACCGGCAGCTCAACCCGGCCAGCCGGGACTCCAAGCGCAAGAGCATCCACGACATCACCACCCCTTGACCTGGCCGCCGACGGCGACGCGCGCTCCCGGCCCTGCTTTGATCAAATCGCGACAGCCACTCATCTCAGGATCAGCATAGAAGAAACAAGTAGCCAAGTAGGACCACTAGTTCCATGACATGTACATTACGCTGCTAGTTGTTTATACTAATCTTAAATTAGAGCTAATCCTTAGCTAGTTGCCATGGGTCTATGCTTTGCCGCTGACGACTGGACGATCTGAGAAACAGAGGCAGTGAGTTCCAGTCAGCTGCTAGCACTGTAGCACATGGTTTAGGCTTACTCGTAGTCAGGTAAAATAGAATTAGGAGTTGAAACATCTAATGGAGTCTGACGTGGCAACGTCGTGTCGAGTTTAGGCGGATGCAGATCAATGCACGAGTCACTGTTAGTATATGGTTTCATCGATGGTGGTTTTATTATAGTTTTATATATATGCCGGCGTGCGGTGTCGAAGGTGGACTGGATAAACTTGCACAGTTGTTGTTCGGGGGCGTTCCTTCCAAAGGAAACAGGCGATGCACACGCAGGTGGCCAACATGTGTCACAAGTGCTTGGAGCTCGCGGTAGCTCGGTCGATGACGACGAGACGGGCGGCGGGGCTCCAGGGCTTGAACGGCACGTGGTTAGCTACTTCACGACACTTGTCAATGCCCAACTCTCGTGCTTCTATTTTGTCTTAAGCCCACCGCCATGCACTGAACCTAGTACATCACAAGTAGCAGAAGTTTCTTTGTCATCGTCATCATCCATTCATGCTCGACAACTTATGTCAAACGCTTGCAGCATAAACAACTTATGCCACAAGCTTGCAGAATAAATTTACGCTCTTGGAACAGAGACTAGACGCACAGTTGATAATTTCTTCTTTGTTGGTAAAAAATGCTGTATAAGTGACTGTTTTGTCATAATAATCAAGTTACAAGGTCACCAAAACTACTCACTCTGTAGCATGTATCCCATTGACCTGGTTCAAGTAATCTCTAATTAACTACAGACGCTCAGAAAACAGAAACAGGAGTACATAAATTAAAACTCAGCCAAAATGAGATGCTACAAAATTGAATAACAGTAGCAAAACGATGCGGTACAGAACATGGAACAAAAAGATTTACAAATGTTTCTGTGAAACTTCTACCTAGGCTCCCTCAGAATCCAAGAAAGCAGATCATAATAACAGCACAAACGCTGCAGTCAATCAACAGAGCACCTAGGGCTTTCTGTAGCAGCAACCCGATCTCTAGCATCTGCCCTAAGCTATCAGCAGAACCCAGATTGGTGCCAACCGGTCTGCTTCTCACATTGGGGTCCTTGTTCTCCATCAACAATGTGAAGACAATGGTGATGTTGGTTATAATGAGAAATAGAAGTGGCCTTGTACCAACTAATACTCTGGTGATCGCGCCACCAATGTCCAGGCCCCAGTTTGAAAGAACCACCATGAAAGCAATGGCGACAGATGCGAAGAAACGGTTACTCTCAGTCGCGGATATGGCCTTGATTATCTCCTGTGGCGTGAAGTCTAAAAGTTCCTTCAGAGTTTCCACAGACCAACCTGAATTGTCCGCTTGGCTCGACTGGCTTGGAGGTGCAGATCTGCGTCTCATTTCCACTTCTCTGCTAGGTTGGACACTTGCCACTCCATCATGACTAGTATTCTTACTAACTCCATCATGACTAGTATTCTTACTAACTCCAACATGACTTGTATTCTTACTAACTCCATCATGGCTTGTATTCTTACTAACAGTTTCCTGATCATGAGTAGGCAATGGCGTTTGATTTACTGGCTGAATTTCAGGGACTGCACTGCCCGTTTTAAATTTGCGGAAAAGTTCATCTTCATAGCTCAATGTACTAGCCTTGATTTCTCGGCGACCATCAGCTCGTTGAAATTCAGGTACCAGATCATCATAGCTTAAGGTTCTAGCCTTGACTCCTTGGCGAGTACCAGGACGTTGAAATTCAGGTACCAGATCGCTAGGTTCTGACTTCTGCGACTGATTTCTGTCGCTGAACTTCTCATCATCAGTGCCACCTTCAAACTCTGAACGAAGCGGTGAATCTGCAGAACAGCGTACGATTCTAATCAACCATCAATATTTACTTAGCACTTCAGTAATATGATTAAATTTCATCGCTCAAGAACATGATAAACAAATAAATTTTAGGGCAACTGAAACGTGGATACATACAGGTGACAAGTTATGTTATGATAGGTATATTACAAGAATGGACAGGGAAAATCAAAAGAAAATTATCTAAGGGGCCGTTTGGATCCCTTCATTTTGGAGGAATTGAAATCTACATAATGAATTAGGCTATTTGGCTTGGAATTTGACATTCCATAACATTCCCAAGCTCACAAATAAGTCTACCTCAAATTCATAGGATGGGAGATGGAAATGGATTCTATAGATCACTATGCTATAATTCTATTCTCCAATTTATAGCGCACTCTTCAACTCACTTCCCTACAATAGAAATGCAACATATAAGTATGTCCCTTGTATGCCTAACAATAAATATACAAATATATTCCATATACAACTATATTAGCTTAATTAATCTATGCCTAAATTGTAATTATTAGAATGAATTCAATTCCAAGGATCCAAACGGGCCCTAATCAGTAAAGGATGTCCATTTTTGGAATTTATATGTACCAGGTAAAACCCAGAGTGGCTGATCAAAATGGAAGTTACCAAGTGTCAACACTCCCTAAATGACTGCCTAATAACTTATATAAATCCCTGGGGCAATACAGGCAGCCATGAGGAATACAACCTTGCCTTATTTTCTCTGTGGCAATTTCCCAACAAGCATATGTCTGACTTCATTGTCACTCAATGTGCTGACACAACTAGACAGATTTTCAAGCTATGCATCATCTGATCCAAAATAATATACATCAAAAGTTTGCTCAATTTCATATGTTGGTCGCAAAGGCTTTTAGACATCTAAATACATCAAGATGTTATTTCTGCACAGAAGTTTCTGAAAAAAAAGAAGATTAGCCAAAGCACATCACCCATGACAACTTCTAATAATTAAAAAAGAAAATAACAGCAAACTGTGAGTCCATAAGGCAGCTCCAGCCGTGACTGAACATGAGCAGTAGTCAAAGATTGACTGTTTTGTGAAGTGCAGACTGAGATCACTTGGTTGGAGGTGCTCGCAGTGCAGCTTCTGTAATGATGTGATAAAAGTAATTTTCTGCTAAAATTCCACATGCTTCTTGATATGATGAACTGACCTCTCACCATGTAATAAGCAGTCTAATGGCTAGGCAAATGGTTCACAGAAAAAAAAAATTGAACGAACCGGTATGGGTCCCAGTTTCAATGAATAGAGAAGAAGTAAACAGTTCACAGCAATGCAATGACAACTTGCTTCAGAATAAGGTGGCACGAAATTACCAAAACTTTTGACTTCAAAGTATCTTTGTCAGTGCCTTTCATCATTCGGTCATGATCCTTGTGCGTTGGACCATTTGCATGCAGGAACAGCTATATCTTCAACCAAGTCTAACCGACACATTCCAATTTGCAAAAATTGTTTATCGGCAGACCAAAACAAAAGTACTTCCCCAAGATCACAGAATGGCTAGAGACATTTCCTTAACCCCCTGGTTTTATTCCTTTTTGCCGTTTGTTTCTTTTTGTTGTTTGTACAAACTACTTCCATATATTAGTATAATCTGTAGGGGCAGGGCATACCACCAGTTTCATTCAAAAAAAAGTGGCACGATATATCAACAAACTTGGCAGCAAACCAGAAGATACACAGGAGCACAGCTACAAAATGCCAATAAATTTTGTTATGACTTATGAGTGTCCCAAACGGCCAACAAACCAAGTTGACTAATATATGGGGTTTTGGAGAATTCCCAGATTGGGTGGCAGTGACTGATATTTAGTGGGGTTTTGGAGAATTCCCAGATTTCTGCTGTCGACATTCTAAGCCACAATTTCCCTTATCACCTTTCCTCCCGACCCGTGATCCAGTAATCCCACAAAACGCAAATGTAACTAAGGCTGCCATCGCTTCCAAATATCATAACTACAGCAGCTACCATGTCTCGTCGGAGAATTCAAAATAAATCGGAGATCTCTACAGGGCATGCATATACTGCAAGCCAGGCCACACGGGTTTGCTAATCAACATACCCACGAATTTGGAGTTCCAGAAGACAGATTCAAATGCCCTAAACTACTACGTGGAGTCTAATTAAATCTGGACTCAGACACGAGAGGAGCTACAATTACAAGAGCCGAGGGCAAAGGCGATTTGGGGATTGCCGGATTCTTTCCCTCGGGTTACCTGGAATCGGGTCGCAGGAGAGGCTGCGCGTCTGGCCGGTGATGAAGGCGAGGCGATCCGATCCCCTTTCCACCAGCCGCCGCCGCCGCGTGCCCGCGCCCTTCTCCATCACCACCCCCTCCTCCGCGCCGGCACGCCCAGGCCACTACTTCCCCTTTGTCTCGACGCCGCCCCCCACCACCTGGCCACCTCTCCTCCTTTTCCTCTTCTCTGCCTAGCTTTCTTTTTTATTTTCTTGCTTATTCTTTTCTTTGTTTGCTTGAAGAGTTAAAAAAAAAAGAGTAAAATGCACCCTGGGTCCTTAAACTTTTAGGGCATTCCCATCTGGGTCCTCAAACTAAAAAAGCGACTATCTAGGTCCTTAAACTTTTAGGGCATTCCCATCTGGGTCCTCAAACTAAAAAAACGACTATCTAGGTCCCTCATCTATTGCCGCCGTGCACCAGAGGTCCAAAACCAGCCACGCAAGCACCAACATCCGATGGTTTGCTACAGTAACAGCGGGTCTGCTACAGTGACAGCGGGTTTGCTACAGTTCCGGTGTTTTGAATTTTCTCTTTTTTTTTTGTTTATTTTCGTTGAATTTTTAAAAAATCATAGTAAATCATAGAAAAATCGTAAAATGAAAAATCTAATTTTATTGGACTCCACATGAGTAGATCTACACAGTGAATATATAATACGGTATGTTTTAGTACAAATTTTTTTGTAGCTTTAGATTAATTGGAAAATCCAATTTTGTCTGTAATTAATTAGAATTTATCTATAACTAAGTTATACATAGTCCAATGAGTACGAAATTTTTACTATAGTTCAAGCATACAATAATTAGCGTACCATAAAAATTTCACCACAATTGTGTTTAGGAAGTTCATCATATACTAGGAAAATCTAATTTTGTCTGTAATTAATTGGTGTCTGCAGCTTCTATGGTCCAATTGTGGTGAAATTTTTATGGTACGCTAATTATTGTATGCTTGAACTATAGTAAAAATTTCGTACTCATTGGACTATGTATAACTTAGTTATAGATAAATTCTAATTAATTACAGACAAAATTGGATTTTCCAATTAATCTAAAGCTACAAAAAAAATTTGTACTAAAACATACCGTATTATATATTCACTGTGTAGATCTACTCATGTGGAGTCCAATAAAATTAGATTTTTTATTTTACGATTTTTCTATGATTTACTATGATTTTTTAAAAATTCAACGAAAATAAACAAAAAAAAGAGAAAATTCAAAACACCGGAACTGTAGCAAACCCGCTGTCACTGTAGCAGACCCGCTGTTACTGTAGCAAACCATCGGATGTTGGTGCTTGCGTGGCTGGTTTTGGACCTCTGGTGCACGGCGGCAATAGATGAGGGACCTAGATAGTCGCTTTTTTAGTTTGAGGACCTAGATGGGAATGCCCTAAAAGTTTAAGGACCTAGATAGTCGCTTTTTTAGTTTGAGGACCCAGATGGGAATGCCCTAAAAGTTTAAGGACCCAGGGTGCATTTTACTAAAAAAAAAAAAAGGTGAGACGAGATGGCTAGATTCTTCTCGCGTTCTCGGAGGCCTGCGAGAGTTTATAACGGGCTAGGCTTCTACAGCCCATGAATATGTTATGACGGGCTAGGCTTCTAAAGCCCAGAATATGTTGGCCCCATATAAGCCCGTGAAATAAGGAATTAAGGATGCCGACGGACGAACAGTGAAGCCGCTTAGAATTTCCACGATAATTTCTTAAAAAAAAAGAATTTCCACGACAAACTTGTGCGCCACATTGCTGCGCTGGCCCGGGCGCCGGGTTAAGAACTTTTTTTTTTGAGGGGCCAGATGAAGAACTCATCACCCAAAATACAAGACTTATTTCTCATTTAGGTACCGTTACCGGCAAATGGTTCAATACCTATTTTTTTATTCTTCATCAATAGCATGATCCAAAAGAGAACTCTTTCTGCAAATGAGTCTCCACGAGAGAGGATAATCATATTTGGGTTGTGTCTCTGCTGCAACCCAAAATATGTCTCGCATATAGGTACTCTACTGAAGGCTGATACAGTACCATCCGAGACCCATTTTTGGTTTGGATGTCCATATGGGTCATCCATTGAAGACAATTACCTGTTTATGGGTCACCTAACCTAATTTCGCCCAAAAAACACGATATGCCCCAACAGTGCACTGAGTCGGAGTCGGATTCGGGCCATGATCTAACCTAATATGAAAGAACTTGACCTTCGCATGCAAACCTATGTCCAGTCGTCGTTGGCGCCACGCTCCCACCACAGGCTCTGCTTGAAGTACTTCAGCCCCTTCAAGATCATCGCCAAGATCGGAGATGTTGCCTACAAACTACAACTGCCTCCGTCTTCCTCCATCCACCCAGTCTTCCAGGTCTCGCTTCTGAAGCTGGCATCTGTGACAGCTCCACTGATTTCCATTGAGCTTCCCGACTCTGACGATGCTCTGGAGGTGCCGGGGCAAGTTCTACAACATCGCCTTCATCCCCGTCGCAATGGCTCTATACCCCAGCTCCTGATCAAGTGGTCAGGCCTCTATGAATGCCTAGCTACATGGGAAGAAGCAGTGGCGGATGTGGGATGCGGGATAAGGGGGGGCTAAAACAACAGAGATGTTGATTTGCACGAAGATTTAACGGTGAAATCAAGCTTTTGCTACAGTAATTAGCATTGAAATCAAGAAATTAGGGGGGGGCTGGAGCCCCCCCAGCCCCCCCTTTGGATCCGCCACTGGGAAGAAGTGGTCGCCATTCAACAAAGCTTCCACGACGCATCGGCATGGGGACATGTAGGATCTCGAGGGGGGGGGGGAGGATGTCAGCACACCTCATGTGAGATACGCAGAAGTCGTGACCAAGCCAAGAAGGGGAATGATGAAGAGGTCCAGGAGCATTCGCATGGCTGGGCCAGAATGGGCCTGTAACATTTGCGCCACCCAACCCAATAGAGTGGAGGATGAGTACGAAGTCTGTAACAACTTTTGAACCGAGAACAGAATCTACCCTAAACCGGACCTCTGTTGGCCGCTACTCCTCTTCCCAGTTCTCTGTTCTTCACACCTCCACTTCCAAATCTCCACCGCAAATTCGTGGAGATAACATTGGTATCAGATCTGTCGAGCCTTGGCGTCACGAGGGCTAGAGCCGGCGTATCACCACCATCACTTTACCCCGCTGCAGCGCTCGCGAAGGGTGATGGATCCCAACGTCCGCACAATGTTCGACGAATTGCTTAAGCGGTTCGACGACTTCGATTCCAAATGGCGACCACAAGTTGATGTGCGTGAACGAGCTCTGGGAGGCGGCGTTGGAGTCGGTTGATTCCTGCTCCGGATTCAGCCCTGGGTACATGTAATTGGCTAATTGCATTTTCTCTCCTCTAGAAATTATCAATGTAAACTATGCATTGGGACTGTCCTTAAACGAGTTTATGGTTCTTAACGTCTGTAGGTACGATATATGCATCTATGAATAGTATATGGAACCTATGAGTATACGTCTATACGAAGTAGAGTTTCTTTAGATATTGGATGGTCTTGGACCACCATGAACTTAGTACTTAAGTTCGTGCCTCACGGTACGTTGTTCCAGGCCTCGCGCAATTCCTCTGGAACCAGTTGCAGCGCCCGCGGCATCGTGCTTACCAGGTCGTGCACTGGACTCACCGACTGCGCGTACAGTTCACTGTACGTCAGCCGTTTCAGTTCCACCCCACGTCAAAGTTACCTGGGAATTCAATCAAAGGCTCTGGCCACGCATAAAGGCCAGCACATGCCGCGGCTGTGTCTTTTTTTCCCGCTGCTTGATTACCGATCGTGCCGTGGCAAGCGAGTCAGTATTCATTTATGTGCCTGCACCATTCACGGACGCGATAATCCGCTCAGACCTCAGTAAAAACTCTTATCCGCTACGGCTAGAACAGCCTCCGTGTATTTCGACTCGAGAAGATATTTTCTCACACGTAGATCGAGAAAACACCCGAAACCTATAAGCAGAGCACTAGGGTAGGGATTAGCAACGGGGTCGCCGTTTGATTCAGTGGGGGGCGTTGGCACGTCAGGTCTCAGGTTCAGGTACATGCACGATGACGCTTGTGTTCAGTTCAGTACCAGTCGATCGGCACGTAGTTCTCCAGTGCGTAGGAATACTGTGCGAACAGTAGCTGGGAGAGTGATGTGAGATGTTACGAGATCCTGTCAGTCGTTTTAGAGCCCCGTGTATGTATAGATGAGCTGCGAATCTAGCTGGCATGCGTTTTTCGCTCATCAAGACAAGATCGAAACGGGGTTAGTAGGCCCTAATGGTTGCAAGGAGAAGCGTGGAAAAAACTTCTTGGATTAGCCTGCATAGTTTTCCTTACTTATGTCCCTCTCAATCAAGCACTCTTGGTTGCTTTGAGCTGCTAGCGAACTCGTGTGCTGGCTGATTCAGAAACAGAGTAGCGGCCTCTGGCCTCTGCAATATCTAGACTTGGAGGGAATTGAGCATGGTTTAAATGTGTCTGCCTTGCATTAAAGGAAACCAGCGCCTCCTATCATCCCCTTCCTCAACCCTCCCTCATCATCATTATATAACACAAAGATCAGAGCTGCTTGACAAACACTCACACCTAGCAAACAGCTGCACGCAACCAGGTGGAGAGCTCCAAGCCACCAGCATGGCCTACTGATCGCTCTCTGCTCACAGCGTTCAAACTTCGTCCAAGGTAATGCCGAACGCATGTTGGTCCGTTCAAATGTACTGTAGCATGGGACGTGTGAGTTGTATGTGACGCTAATGAACATCGTGTAAACCGTGCGTCTCAGCGATCGGAACCCTGTGCGGCGGCGGGTCGCCGACGGTACGGTGACGATGAGCAGGAACAACGGCAAGGCGTCGAAGCTGGAATTCCTGAGGATGGGCCTGTCGAGGGCGAGGGGCGGGCCTTCGACGACGGCGCGGCCTGGCGGGGAGAGCCGGAACAACGGCAGCACGACGTCGCCGCGCCGGGTGTCTTCCTCGTCCTCGTCCACCGCGTCGCCGCCGAGCTCGTGCGTGTCATCCGAGGGCAGCCCAGACGCGGCCGCGGCCGCGCCGCCAGTCGTCGGCGGCGCGGCGCCCATGGTCCTGGCCGGGTGCCCCCGGTGCATGATGTACGTGATGCTGTCTCGGGAGGACCCCAGGTGCCCCCGGTGCCACAACGCCGTGCTGCTCGACTTCAACGACGGCGACCAGCGCCGCCCGCGTCAGCGCCGGTGAAACCACTGCACCCCACGCGCGATCCAGCTGATCTATCGGATTCGAATAGGCTGCTGCTGAGCTGAATTCGTTGTTGCCTTCAAGTCGTCGTCGTCGTCGTCGCTTAATTTCCCATTCGCGATCGAGTTTGTTTCGATTACCAAAGGAATTATTGCATAGACCTGTTCCTTCCGAGCGGCACGGTGTCAAAGGGATCGGTCTAGGTAATAATTTCATGCTTTGTTAGACACAATAATAATACTCGCGCTGTGCTAGTGTTCCTTATGATAATCTTGTGCACAAGTCTATTCTGACGAGCATTGTTCTATTTTAATTGAAGTAAGTAATTACGCTCTTGTCCTACCACATCGACATCGATCTCTGCTCATAGTGTGCATAAATATGCTGCAGCCGCATGCAATGCGATTGATGAAATGCATGTGCATTGTGGTGCAGTAGTGTAATAAGTGTTACCATGACAAAGCTGAAACTGCATGTCTTATGCAGCATGCGGATGGATCTGAAAGGAATATGGGTAACTTCGATATGTTCAGAGAGGTCCAGTATGATCGCCGATGCAAAAATCTCTCCTGGGGCGAAACCCAGTAACGAAAATCCACGAAGCAGTCAAAATGTAGCTCGGTTATCTTGTTCAGTTCACTGCTTGCATAATGGCCCTGTTCGGCTTATCCCATATTCGACTTGTTCGGCTTCTTTTTTCAGCCGGAACAATATTTTTCTCTCACAACAATTCAGTCGGAACAGTGTTTTTCAGCCAGTTTCAATCAAGTTTCAGACCAACTGAACTCCATGGAATTAGTCTCATATGTGAACTAAAGTACTGGATTCAATACAATCATTCAAACCGATAAACTTGTAAACACAAATTGAGGATCGTAGGTCCATTGGTTAGGTTTTTTTTTTTTTTTTTTTTTTCTGTGGTGGAACTTGTTCATCCAAATTCAAGCTAGAGGCTCAGCACCAGTTTTCCTATATTTTTTTCGGAATCAGCAACGATATTAATTTAGTGGCGGTCACATTAACATAGGGCGTATGCATGTACGTTTGCATGAATAGTGTACGTGATTGTTTATGTGTGTGTGTTTGCACGTATTGTATTTTGAAAAAAAAAATTGTTAGCACATGTTTTGTAAAAAGGAACTTGTGAACGTGCTGTGCAAAGGCCATACTTGTTCGTTTGATCGTTTCTGTGACTTATAAATCGGCTGATGTTGTTTTGTTGTGAAAGAAAAACAACGTATCATGACTGATACGATCAAGCGAACAGGTTCGTTGGCTGATGGACTATGTGACTCCGCGGCACCTTAAGTCCTCCAAAACTGTCTTATATATACTCAACTCAAATAGTACTAGCATAGTTTTTTTTCCTTTAAAAGGTTTATGATTTTTATACCTTATCTACCTAGAGGATAAAAAATCAACAAAACTACAAAAGTATAATCACTTAGTCCAGAAGTACGATAATTTTTTCTCGGTCATACAAAAGGTTTGCGTGTCTTTATACTCAGATAGAGAAAAAATTTAATACAACACGCCTTAATGGCGCCCTAGAAGGTCAGAAGAGTTATACATTGATGCTCGGACCCTTCTTAGTGTACTCTAGTCCAACTGGTTAAAGCGTCCCGGCGGCACTTCTTAGGTTCTGGGTTCGACTCCCCGTAGGAGCGAATTTCAGGCTGGGGTTAAAAAAATCCCCTTTTATGTCCCACGCTAAAGCACAAATCTAAGGACCGGTCCGTTCTCACAGGGCGACGGTGCCGCTGTGTAAGGGTCGGGCAGGGGTTCGGGGGTTTTCTGGGCCTGCGTGAGAAGATCTTCTTCTTAATGCAATGCCTGGGGTGGTCATACCCTCGTAGGTCCAGTTACAATTTTCGACTTTTGTCTTGAGTTTGACCAAGTTTATTGAAAGAACTATTAATATCTACCATATCAAAGAAGTAAACTATGCAAATATAGTTCGTAATGGATCCAATGATACTCATTTGATGTCGTAAACATTATTGTTATTTATTAGAAACTTAGTAAAAGTTCGGGTAATTTAACCTTTGGCAAACTTAGAGATCTATATATTTTGGGACGGGGAAGATACCGTTAAAGATGTACCGGCATGATAGTGTTATACTAGTACATTGTACATTCTTTAATCCAAAAGGTTGGAATCATGCACGAGGCCGGTTCTCTTTGCTTAAAAGAAAGCGAAAAAAAAACCTTTGAGACTGTCAACTACTCCGTTATGAGTATTGAGTAACTTGCAAGGTTGCGACATGTAACCCTCTGGATGACGAATGCAGTGAGTTCCTGCTGCAGTCCAATATGAAACAACGAGAGCAGTAAAACAGAGAATCACCCTGTTCGCTTATGTTGAAATTTAGCTTATGCTGAAATATTATGAGAGAAAAATATTCGGCCTGTTCGCTGGTTGGTTTCTGGGCTGGTTTAGGTTGGCTGGTGCTGGTTTGTTGTGAGAGGAAAACACTGTTGGCTGGCTGAAATCAACAAGCGAACAGGCTGATTGTTTCATGTCTGAAAGAAGCCAACAGGGTGAATGACTTTGCAAGCTGATCCTGATAGCGAGGAGAAGCAAGCATCTTGGGATTTGAGAAGAGGAAACATCAGCCGAGGTCAGCCCCGGGCAGGTGGCCAGCTGGTTCCCTTGTGTCCCGAAAGTGATTCGCCTGCGTGCGAGTGCGACAGTGAGAAGGAAAACCTCGAATCAGAAGTGGCGAGAAGGGAGATGCTGGGTGGTTAGGGTCATTGAAAGGGAGGCCTATTGCCGATTAATTCGCTTTTAATCCGTATAAATGCCCGAGTAATTGGAGACAGTTGTGCTGCTGCCACAAGGGGGATGGGGGCGGTGTCAGCCGGGCGATTAACCCCCCCCCCCCCCCCCCCCCCACCCCCCTTTCGCTTCAATGCCCCGCCCCTGCTGCCGCAATTGGCAGCACACCAACGCAAAGCGCAGCTGCTCCCCGGCCCCGGCCCGCTTCCCTCTCTGCTCGGCACATCAGCGGTGGCCGGCCGGTGGTGGCCTTCTTTTCTTCTGCTGCTGCTGGCTTTGATCTCTCTCTAATGGCCATCATGTTCCGCGCCTGCACCACACGGAATTATTAAGGCCCGTCGTCCTTCGCCAAACAATTTGGCACTGGAAGCGGTACCGCATAGTACCCGCTGTACTTACCGACACTGTCCGGCCCCTGGAATGGCCAAGATCCCGTCGAAATCACTTGCGTCCAAAGACACGGCACGGCACAGCTGGATATCGTCGTAGCAGCGCACTGTCGCATTGATTCATGGTACTCGTAGTAGTAGGATTGTTTCATTTCAGAGAGCGATTCACTCCCCCACCCGTCTGAAAATGACCCAACGAACAAATACCTCCCTCCCAACGCATTGTCCATGGCCGCGACGTCTGGGTGTCGTCGTCACTGCACGTTGCACGTCGCGAGCGCGCAGCATCGCATGGTCAGGGTTCAGGTGTGCTCTGTGCATGCAGCTGCAACAAGCATGGGAGTACATTACATGCATCGTCAAGCTTGCTAGCTAGGCGCGTAAGTAAAGCGCGGTGACGACGGACTGACGGAGCGCCAACCACTCGGATCATCCTTTAAATCCGCTTCCTAAAATTTCAGCTGCTGAGCCATTGGTGATTAAAGAAAGGCTTCAATGCCGTATAGTGCCTAGAGAAAACGATGATTTAGTGCTCATGAATGGCGGTTGTTGCATGGCGCCAGGCGTTACAGCTTACAGGCCCATATGAATTTGATTTGATGACCTGTTCCAGGGTTCCAGTTTTGGTATTCGCCTCGGCTGGCCACCCCCCATGTCAATGCCGTATGCTTGCTGATGGAGCCCTGGAGGGTGCAGCTGCCGGTGTGCGTACTCCATCAGGTTAGTAGGTTACCACCTGCACTGCTTCTCCGGTCGTTGAAAGAAAAAAAAAAAAAAGCAAACACATACTACTTCTTCTAATTAGTTTTTTTTAGCAACACTTCTTCTAATTAGTAGGAGAAACAGTGTATCTGAAAGCGCACAAAGGCCCGGCCCGGCCCCGGAACTGATAGGTCCAGGCCGTGCTGCTCCCTCAATTCTTCTGCCAACAGCCCAACAACCGCCGAGCGGGCCGCGCACGTCGCCCCGCGTCCGGCTGCCGCTCCTCTTAGCCGCCAATTCGCGGTGGGCACGCTGGGAAAGTGGGAATATGTTCCAAACCATTAGCCGCCGATTCCAGCGAATGAATAGGGCAACAGGCTAGAGGAGAGGACCACCAGAGGCGAGCTGATGAAGAAGCTGGTGTGATAGGCAAAGCTGGACTGGACATACCATATATACCATGATGCTAGAGCCTAGATGGCAGATCAAAGCAGAACGGTGGATGGGCCTGTTTGGACCGCATTAGCGCTCCAGGTCCACTTCGGCTCATGCTAAAAGCCTGTCTGGAGTCGCCGTGCGGTTATTATCATGGATCACCTGAAACCTTCCTCCATGCCCATACTACATCATAGCAAACCGCCAACGTTGCCTTAGTCAGGCAGCCTAGAGGAGCAAACCGCCAACTTGGACCAAAACGAGAGTTGAGTGCGTTAGGCCTTGTAGCCCACGGACCACCACCACACAGCCCATTTCGGTCCTTGCGCTCCCTGCAATCGCCGAGTCCATCACCTGAAACTGAAAGGCTGAAACCCTTGTGCATCCCCACCCAACACCGGGCACCTGCCACTCGCTCATGGCCTTGTACACCGTCAACCTGCCGGCCGCCATTAGTTACCTCCTGTGTCCTCTCCCTCCACCACCTCCCCGACCCCGAGGCAAAAAGACTGGAGTACTCGGTCAGGATCAGGGTTGTAACGAATACCGAAGCCTTTTCGTCCTTACCTTTCATTTGATCATGAGCTGCGCCCAAAACCAATTCAGTAGAGAGCGGGGATCCACGTCCATGCACCGTCACAGTGGTCTGCCCGGATCAGGAGAGCCTGCGTGACTCGCGGTCGGGCGCAGTCCGCTCGGCGCCGTGACCTTGCATGCAGGCAGCGGGTCGATGGGGGAAGCCAAAGCCATCATCGTCATCATGAGCTGCGCCGCGCCGCTCCGGGCGGCCAGCCCTGTTCGCTAGCTTTCGCTGGTCTAGCTGCGCGTTCAGGCCTCAGGCGGGTGCGCAGGTGCAGCGGCAGCGGCACAGCGCGCACGTCTATCTGCTGCGCTCGCACCGTGCAAGCGGAACAGTACGCGGGCTAAGCTGTCCAGTGTCCACGGCACGCGGGTGCACAGGGAACTATGAACTCTTCTGCACCCTGGCGCTGCTGCTGTTTACTGCCACGACGAGTATACTCGTTACTGTATATCTCGGAGCTGCAGCAGTAATGAGTGCCACATTTTTGGATTATTTTCATTTGACCTGGTACAGCACTGCGGAGCAGCAGTGTAGTATACTGTCACCGTCCCCAAATAAGTCTTATATTTCGAGGAATCGATCCGTCTTAACTTTGACTAGATTTAAATAAAATAATATCAAATTTGTATCTTTAAATAGATTTACTATGAATACTTTTAATCTAATGATACTTATCTAGCATCACAAATATTAAGTATTCTTTTTATATATTTTATCAAAGTTGAGATTACTTGACTTTTTAAAATATGCGATGGAGACTTTGATATACACTTAAACAAAATAGTATCTAGATTTGTATCTTTAAATAGATTTACTATGAAATATATAATATTTTTTAATCGAATAATGCATGTCTGGTATAATAAATGTTAAATATTTTTTTATATATTTGATTAAAGTTGAGATTATTTGACTTTTTAAAATACGAGATGAAGACTTATTTTGGGATACACGAGTACAGACTTTTTAAAAAAAAAATTGAAATATGGGTATGGATGGATAGATCTCAACACCCCCTGCAAGGAGCAAAATTGGTACAAGCACAGTAGACCTTGCTATTCTGCCCCACGTGGGAGACCCCATATGCCACTCTCTTCGGTAAATCTCGCTCCTGGCACAAATAATTTTTTTTTAAAAAAAAGACAGAAAAAAATTCAAACAGTTGCTTGCTCCCTCAGTGGTCTCCCACTTGTCAGAGACAGTAATCTGATGGTGGGGGTAGCAACTGTGGCACTGATCGCAAACCATGCAAGAAGTAATGATGGCGAACAGGCATGGGGCAATGAAGAAAGGTACAAGAAAGCTTGGCGGGTTGCCGTCCCCTGGCCGCCTGGCCGTCTCTGCTAGGCTGCTGCTACTGCTAGCGAGCAAGACAAGGCTAGCTTTCACGTGGACTGTGGCAATCTTTTCGGTAGATTTGGGCGTCTGTGATGTTTGTTGCTGCTTCCGTGTCCTGTCATCCTGCGCACTGTGGGTAAAAACATCTCCTTTCTTCACCCCTGATCGAGAACCAGGCATGGTTACATTACTTACATAGGCCTTGTTTAGATGCATCCCAAATTCCAAGTTTTTTCACTCTCTCTCCATCACATCAATTTTTAGCCGCTTGCATGGAGTATTAAATGTAGGTAAAAAAAATAACTAATTACACAGTTTAGTTGGAAATCACGAGATGAATCTTTTGAGCCTAGTTGGTCCACGATTGGACAATATTTGTCAAATAAGACGAAAGTGGTACTATTCATCGTTTGAAATTTTTTCGCAATCTAAACGAGGCCATAAGCTCATTTTAGCGAGTTTTCAGCATGATTTAGCGAGTTGTTGGCTGATGGTTTCTGCGGCTGATAAGCCGGCTGATGTTGTTTTGTTGTGAGAGAAAAACACTGCACCAGGCTGATAAGTTCAAGTGATCAGGGCCTAAAATGAGCGCTAGTTTACTTCTGGAAAAACACTTTAAACAACACTTCTCGGATGCCAGCCGCATATTTTTATAACGAAAGATTAATCTCCGTTCTCTGCATAAACTAAAGTGCAGGTAGCAGTCATATTTACAGGCATATTTTTGTGGCGTTTCGGGTCTGGCTCTACCATCACCTCCGGCAGCGGAGCCGGAAGAGCCACACCAAATGAGGACACGAGGAGGAGCGCTTTTGTATGTTTGGAGGAGGAGGAGCTACAGCCCTTTTCACATACAAAGGTAGATCCACGGTTTGTGGCTTCGGCTCTGGCTCCGGTTCCAGCACCGGCGGAAGAACCCGCACACGCGAAGCCGTGCCAAACACGGCCTTGGCTGATTGGCTCCACATCCGACACACCAGTATTGCTTTTCCAGGATGAGCATACCAGTACTACGGAAGAGCGACGAGTTGTAGCTTTCACGGCGGTCGCGCTCGATCTGATTGCTCCGCTTGAGCGTCCACAAGGAAACAAGACACACGAACTTGTCTCGAATCCTTGATACGTATATGTTCTCCTATTAGCGCTCGTCCGTGCTTCTTACGAGCCCTACTACAAGGACTCGGTACGAGCTGCTGGACCATCAATAATGCTGACGACGACGCAATTACGTAGAATCGTTGTCTAACACTAACAGGCTATCTTCCTTTAAATGCATGGCCCTCGTCAATTTTCCATTGTCCCCCGTGCTATTTAATATAGTGGCGTACATGCTAGCGATTATTATAGCGAGAGCCAAAGAGGATGACCAGATAAAAGGGATAGTGCCTCACCTCATTGAAGATGGTTTATCCATCTTGCAATATGCAGATAATACAATTATTTTTATGGACCATGATATTAAACAAGCAAAAAATATGAAGTTGTTCCTTTGCACTTTTGAACAATTATCAGGTCTATAAATAAACTTTCATAAGAGTGAGATCTTCTGCTTTGGGCAAGCAAAAGAATGTGAATATCAATACTCACAACTCTTTGGCCGTAAAGTAGGATCCTATCCCTTCCGATATCTGGGAATACCTATGCATCTTAGAAAATTAAATAACAAAGACCGGATGATCATTGAAGAAAGAATTGAGAAAAGACTTTGTAGTTGGAAGAGCAAGTTCCTATCAGTAGGTGGCACGCTTGTGCTAATCAATTCTGTGCTATCCAGTTTACTGATGTATATGTTCTCTTTCTTTGAGGTACCTCGAGGGGTTCTCGAGAAAATAGAATATTATAGATCAAGGTTTTTCTAGCAAAATGACCAGCACAAGAAAAAAAATATAGACTTATAAAATAGGGTTTAGCGTGTCTCTTTTAGAAGGGCACTAATTGGAAATAAATTGCTGGAATGGAATAATCTAATTGCAACTATTGCGAATGTAAACCTACAAGCAGGGAAGGATACTATCACATGGACCTTAAGTAAAAGTGGTAGTTTTACGGTTAGGTCGATGTATAGATACCTCATCACTAATGACATCAAAGTAACACAAGAAATTTGGCCTGTCAAATTGCCACTTAAAATCATGATTTTTCTTTGGTTCCTCGAAAAGGGTGTAATACTAACTAAAGACAACCTAGCTAAAAGAAATTGGCAAGGAAGCAAACATTGTTGCTTCTGCAGTAATTTTGAGACTATTCAACATCGTTTTTTTAGTGTAATTATGCTAAATTTCTTTGGCGTGCGTTGCATATGGTGTTTGGTATTACCCCACCCTGTACTGTAGAAAACCTTTTTGGGAATTGATATAAGCAGTGTGGAAAATATTCAAGCTTGTTATTACTAGCAGGGGCAGCTGCCTTCTATTGGTCCTTATGGCTCACTAGAAATAATAGTGTTTTTGATAAGTGCAGTCCTAAAACATTTTTGTAGGTATTATTCAGGGGAACATACTGGTTCCGGTTTTGGAGTCTGTTGCAGCGAAGTGAAGAAAAGAAAGAATGTATCTACAAAGCTTATCAAACCTTGGAGACATCGGCTTTGGCATTTTTGTTCTCTTATGGATGGCCCATTATGTCTAGGATTACAAATTGATTTTCTATCTTTTTTTGTGAGTCTGCTTTAAACGTAAGTGTGAGAACCTTTTGTAATAATTTGGTCTGATTTCTCACCTTAATTTGAGCGAGGATGAAGCCAGATGTTTATACCATTATCTAAAAAGCTGCATCCCAAGTTTGAAACCTAGATATACCACCCTGCAGAATGCATATAGCTGTTAAAGACAAGGAAATTTAGGCCCCGTTTAGATTCCAAAAAAATTTGTGCAGTATCCGTCACATCGAATCTTGCGGCACATGCATGGAGTATTAAATGTAGACAAAAAAAACTAATTGCACAGTTGGGTGAGAAATCGCGAGACGAAACATTTGAACCTAATTAATCCATAATTAGACACTAATTGTCAAATACAAACGAATGTGCTACAGTAGCCAAAATCCAAAAAATTTTGGATCTATACGAGGCCTTATAGCATCATGGCTCGGATAGGCTACGCCAAAGCGGAAATGATCGTCCACATGGTCCGCAGTCCAGACAGTGACTTGACATAGGCGACAATTGGTAAGATGGCGCGGTCTCCGTCCTTCGCGGCAAAATTCGCAAACAAATATTCCTTTTGCCAACAGCATCGTCAGTAACGAGCGCACGCAGGGACATGGGACACCGATACGGCGATACGCAGCATTGCAGCGGCGAAGGCACGTCCAATCTCCCACAGTTGGAACATACGACCGAGAAAAGTCTGAAGAACAGGCTTACAGGCAGCAGAGAGCTTAGAGCAAGTATACTGATCGACTGGAAGCCGGCGGCGAGGGAGTCCACGTCAACAGAATCTGAGCAGGAGGAGGGAGAACAGATGAGAGAGAAGGAAGCGGGCAGTAGCCTTGCCGTCCGGCTGAAGGGCACTTCCCAAGACACAATCGTCTGCTCCCATCCTGTACGAGCGATAGAGCTGCTGTTTTGGTGGCCCCCCGTCCCCTCCTCTGGATCCTATGCTCCCACCAGGTCTGTTTTCTTGCCTGGCATTGCAAGGGGCAACAAAGATGTAGCCACAAGAGATGAGATGCACATGCAAATAAAGTATTCAATAAAGAAAAACTAACAGCCAACCTAAACGCCAGCTTATTATTCACATATTTGCATATGCTGCCTTGAGATGACATGGCTCAGCGTACCGCCGGCTGCTGGCCGGCTTATTAACCATGTTCTTAGGGCGGAGAAACGGAAAGAGTACCTCTTCACGGCAGGCTGCTTGCTCCCCTCGTGCTTTCACGTCAAGGGTTAAATGCAGGTGCAGCATGCTCCATGCCTGCACTGCACATTGTCCGCTGAGGCCGGGCCCTGGCTTCACACGAGTCGGCAGCGCGCTAACTGTTTCAGCTGCATCACCAACTCAGCATTGTGCACTGTTCCCGCCCGGCGATGTGAGTTTCCTCACGAATCTTTTGACACTAGCAGCGAGCGGGTCACAAACGTGCGAGAACACGGTGAAACAGGCAAGTCCCTGCACTGGCCACTGATCATCATTGGCAAAGGCCATTGCACCAACCAACGGAATACTAGGAACGCAACCGGACTCGATCTTTTTCGTGAAATTAACCTTTGATTGACAAGCTAGCGTTCGTTGAAAAGACCCACACAGCCTTTTACGCGCATCAATCTTCGTGGGTAAAAAACAACAAGGTCGTCTCTCTGCATACGGTACGGGACAGGGTACCCCTGCAAATCAGGCATTGTACTCCTGTCCCTCCTGCATGCGTCCTGCCCTGCCCGTGTTGCGACTTGCATGCACATGTGTGGGTCTTTTCAGCCTCCTGTAGTCCGGATCGTCTGCGTACAGGATGGGTGGCACACTTGCGCTGTGACGTGAAGTTACAACTGTTCCATCATACCCCAGGGCACACATGAACGCCTCGGAGTCTGGAGGCCGAACCGTGCTTGGATGCGTGCTGCTACGTCGCAGAAGACCCGCCCGTTTTCTGTTCACCTTTTCCCTCGCAAACTCCTTTAAAACCAAGCTGCACAGCCGTCCGCCATGTCGCACAAGGTTTTCAAGCGTTTTAAGGCACGCACCAACCTTTTCCTCCTCCTAGCTCCTCTACTCCTATTCCTCAGGTTCACGGTTCACCTCGAGCAGTGCTGCGGCCATGGTGACCAGAAGGCTGGCCCTGAGCTCCCTCTTCCATGGCAAGGCAAGGGACACTTCCTTACCACCGCCGCCTCCTCCCGCTACGACCGCCGGCCCGGCTGCATGGCCATGGCCGTCCAGCAAGAACCCAAGAGCGCAGTCCACCCGAGCCACGACGCCGCAGGTGGCAGGCGCCGGCAGGACCACCATTGCCTCCATCGTCCTCGACTCCGCCGACTCCTCCTTCACGGCCTCCTCCGCGCGGCAGGACTGCTGCTCCGACAGCCTCTCCACGGCGTCCGAGGCGTCGGCGGCGGCGTGCGACGACGCGGCGGACGACGCCGTCGTGCGGGGGATCCGCTCCGACCGGCTCCTCTTCGACCCAGGTGCGTCGGCCACCAACTCCATCCTCGAAGAGAAGAACGCCGCCGCCGCCTGCGCGGGCGCCAAACAGGAGGAGGAGGAGGAGGAGGCGTTCGGCGGCGCCGTGGCGGTCGCGTTCGAGTCCGCGGACCCGTACGCGGACTTCCGGGCGTCCATGGAGGAGATGATGGCCGCGCACGGAATCGGCGACTGGGGCTGGCTGGAGGAGATGCTGGGCTGGTACCTGCGAGCCAACGACGGGGACACGCACTGCGCCATCGTGGCCGCGTTCATCGACGTCGTCGTCGACATAGCCGACCCGGCTCGCGAGGCGTGCTCTTCGGAGGCCTCATCTTGCACGTTTGCGGCGGGAGAGTTGGATGTGGCGGAGAAGGTCAAACCAGCTGCAGTGTTCACCGTGTCATGTTTGGATTAAGCTGAACTAATCTTCGTGATTTATTTGGCTTATCTACGTGTTAATTAATCTCGTCGTTCTGAAATGTTTAGAGACTAGAGAGCACAAATGTACCATAGTACTATTGTACTATGTGTCAAGACTCAAGACGATCATCCTACGTTGACTTAGGCTCTGTTTAGATTTAAAAAAATTTCACCCAAAGTGTCACATCGAATCTTGCAGTACATGCATGGAGTACTAAATGTAGACGAAAAACAAAACTAATTGCACAATTAAGTGAGAAATCGATGAAACTTTCGAACATAATTAGTCCATAATTAGATACTAATTACCAAATACAAACGAAAGTGCTACAGTATCCAAACAGTAGCCAAACCCAAAAAAAAATTGGGAACTAAACGAGCCCTTATCTAGACGTACGATCAACCTGTTCAGATTATGTGTATGAAACAATTAAGAAGGTCGTTACGGCGCAAAACATGCATGCATGGACTATATATGTGGGCGGATGTAAGATCATGAGTTCATGGTGATCAAGCAAAACGGTACTCCCGCCGTCCTAGATTTTAGTTGTCATAAAAGTTTTACTTTTTCTTGGAAAAAATATTAACATTTACTGATGTTGCAATGAAGATATATTTCATGTCGTCTTTAATAAAACTAATCTGATATTGTAGCTATTGATTCAGATTTTCTATAAGCTCAGTAAAGTTAGAGAATTTGATTCAGAGCAAAGCTAAAATGCACCGATAAAAAGACGAAGCCAGATGCAAATGGCGACCGGTACTAGCGCAGGGCTGCTGGTCGTACATTGTGCCAGTGGGTCACCGGATTGCAACAGGCTACAGCATCATAAATGATTACGATATATATATATGCTCTACACACTTTCATACATCGCTTGTTTAGTTTGAGAAAGTTGGAATTTAAGGCTACTGTAGCACTTTTGTTTTTATTTGACAATTAGTGTTCAATCATGGACTAATTAGTCTCAAAACGTTCGTCTCGTAATTTCCTACCAAACTGTGCAGTTGGTTTTTTTTCGTCTACATTTAATGCTCCATGCACAGGCCGCAAACATTTGATGTGATAGATACTGTAGCACTTTTGGGGAATTTAGGGTGGAACTAAACAAGGGCTAGCCATTGCACTCAATCGGCCTATTCGCTGGTTGGTTTCTGAGCTAGTTTGGACTGACTGGTGCTGGTTTATTGTAAAAAAAAATACCTTTAGCTAACTGGTTTGGGCTGGCTAAAACCAACAAACGAACATGATATCCAACGCGCGCGCGCAACGTGGACAACCATTGCACTCAATATTCAATAAAATAGGTAGCTGTACGCCTGTACGGGCTAGTTTTTTTTTCTTCCAAAAAATGATTAAATATTCGTGCTTTCATCCGTCGTACTGGTACGGTAGGTATATTCTCTCTCTTCTCCCAGGGTTGGGGTTTATTGTTTCCGGCCATATATGCCTGGTTTAGTTTCTAAAAATTTTCACCCTAAATTATCACATCAAATCTTGCGGTACATACATAGAGTATTAAATATAGACGAAAAAATTAATTGCACAGTTTAGTTGAAAATCGCGAGATGAATGTTTTAAGACTAATTAGTCCATGATTAGCCATAAGTGCTACAGTAACTAGCATGCGCTAATGACGGATTAATTAGGCTTAATAAATTCGTCTCGCGGTTTTCAGGCGAGCTATGCAATTAGTTTTTTTATTAGTATCAAAAACCCCTTCCGACATCCCCGAAACATCCGATATGACATCAAAAAATTTTCATTTCGCGAACTAAACGCAGCCTTAGCTTGACAATCAGTGCAAAACAAAATGAAGACAACTCTCTGATTAGTAGAGGGGAGCATTATTTAAAAGCCGTCTATTTAAATGGTTAGAGGGTTTCAGATAAACGTAATCATTTATAGATGGAGGTGGACATCATTGAACACTGTTAACCATTTACATAGTACAATGTTGAAGTAGGCTTATACCTTATTATAAGCTTGGGTACGTTTGGCTGTTTAATTTGACCCTAGTATACATCCTACAAGAGCCCGAACGTATATATTGAAGCCACCTATCACTGCTACATAAACCTTTACATAAACCTTTTGCAGGGACGGCTCCAGGTGATTTGTATGGGCGGTTCAACCGTCCCAACCAAAACGTGGCTACAAATCATGCATTTGTAGGAACGGTTCCCGGACCGTCCTATAAATCGATTTGTCCTCTAAATAAATGATGCAGCTGTAGTACCAGTCGCCCCTATAATATCCGTTTGTAGGAGCGGTTCAATCTATAACCGCCCCTACAATATATTTTTCCGTAAAAAAAATTCAAATTTACAATTCAAATTCGACCAGAACATATATTTTTCATGCACAACTCCATCATGACTTATCTTCTTCTGCGATTGTACTGAAACTCAATGACAATACACATTTATTTATACCAGATTATAACAAATATTCCATGACTTTTAGGTGGACGGTTTAGTCCAGATAAATGAAACAACAAATTTCATCTATTAAACTTTCTAGCTAAGTAATTTGAAGGCTAACTAATTAACTTTTTCCATGTTGGTACACAGCATAGACTGCAGCAGGCAATTTTCAATATCCTTATCATCATCCTGACTTCTATGACTCAAGAGGCAAAGGCAGAAAAAGTGACACCAAGTTCCTGGCATGAGTGAGCGAGAAAAGGTTAATTGCATCACCCTGCATAATCTATGTCGTAAATCTAAAACCCTGGATAACATAATAATAGGAAGGGTACCATAGCAGTATGAAAACACACCTTTCCTTTGAAGAAGCTAGAATATGTATAAAATACAGAATCCACTCAGGAGGTACCTGAATATGTTTGAAGGACATAAATAAACCTTAAATTAGCAAAACTTAGATGATATTAGGTTGTGGCTATCAGTACGTTTGTGAAATAAAATTACCGCACAACCTTGTAGCCTGGTGGGATGGGGGCATATTTGACATCCGAAGCAATATTAGATTCAGTTTGTTTTTCATTCTCATGAAAAAAGAGATATATCATACAGCTATATGTCAGCAGTAGGTTTGAGTAGATACGATGGGCTGACATGGCATCAGCTAGTATTTGACAGTTCATGACTACTATGTAAATAAAGAATGTAAATGTATGTCCATGGGGTCCGAAACCCACAAAAAGATTTGTCGACATAATATCGTCGACAGTCCACCGAGGGGTATCCCGCGATGGTAGATTTGTCGGTGGGGATGCGCGTAATCAGGAACCGGATGGTGACACAAGGCGCAGAGACAGCGATTTAGACAGGTTCAGGCCGTCTGATCGACGTAATACCCTACGTCCTGTGTCTTTGGTGTATTGTATTGAATACATGATGTCGAGTAGAGGACCCCTGCCTCTCCTTATATACTCTGGAAGGGTAGGGTTACAAGTAAAGTATGCTATTTGGTACTATACAATGTCTTGCGGTGCACGCCGAGCAGCGCCGTGCACGCCTTGATCTTGTGGGCCGGGCCACCTCCGATGGTGCGGCCCATGTCTTGGGGGCCATACCCCACAGTTAGTCCCCGAGCCTGACAGTAGGTGACACAGTCACGTGGTGCCAGGATCATAAAGTAGAAGACCAGCCGAGCAGGCAGCCAGTCCCCGGGCGTAGCCTCGAGATGAGAACAAGCACATTCACCGCAAGGTGAAGTGTGCCCACTTAGTCTCCGAGCCTGCTGGAAGATGAAGAATGAATCTTGTAGCAGGGTCAAAGAAGTATGAAAGCTTGCCGACGTCGTCTGACATGCGCGTATCAAGACCCCAGACGTGCTGCCCAAGATCAGCACCCTGATCCGAACATCATGGAGCAGCTTGATAGCACACCGATGAGACGTAGCAAGATCTGAGCAGCAAAGGAGTCCCCGGCGTCGCTGGCGATGACCGAGCACCGAGGAGCGAGGAGTCCTCGGCGTCGCTGGCGATGACCGAGCACCGAGGAGCGAGGAGCCCCCGGCATAGGCGGCGATGTCCAAGCACCGAGGAGCGAGGAGTCCCCAGCGTAGGCGATGACCGAGCATCGAGGAGCGAGGAGTCCCCAGCGTCGCTGGCGATGACCGAGCACCGAGGAGCGAGGAGTCCCCGGCGTCGCTGTCGATGACCAAGCACCAAGGAGCGAGGAGTCCCCGGCGTCGCTGGCGATGACCGAGCACCGAGGAGCGAGGAGTCCCCTCCCCGGTGTCGCTGACGATGACCGAGCACCGAGGAGCGAGGAGTCCCCAGCGTCGCTGGCGATGACCGAGCATCGAGGAGCGAGGAGTCCCCGGTGTCGCTGGCGATGACCGAGCACCGAGGAGTCCCCGGCGTCGCTGGCGATGACCGAGCACCGAGGAGTCCCCGGCGTCGCTGTCGATGACCGAGCACGAGGAGCGAGGAGTCCCCGGCGTCGCTGGCGATGACCGAGCACCAAGGAGTGAGGAGTCCCCGGCGTAGGCGGCGATGTCCGAGCACCGAGGAGCGAGGAGTCCCCGGCGTCGCTGGCGATGACCGAGCACCGAGGAGCGAGGAGTCCCCGGCGTCGCTGTCGATGACCGAGCACCGAGGAGCGAGGAGTCTCCGACGTCGCTGTCGATGATCGAGCACCGAGGAGTCCCCCGCGTCGCTGGCAATGACCGAGCACCGAGGAGCGAGGAGTCCCCGACGTTGCCGTCGATGACCGAGCACCGAGGAGCGAGGAGTCCCCGGTGTAGGCGGCGATGTCCGAGCACCGAGGAGTCATTGGCGTAGGCAGCGAGGTCCGAGCACCGAGGAGTGCCCAGCGTAGGCAGCGAGGTCTAAGCACGGACGTAGCTGACGACGTCCGTGCGGTGAAGTGTGCCCACTTAGTCCTCGAGCACAAAGAATCCGAGGGTCGAGGAGTAACCGGCGTAGCTAGCGATGAAGCACGAGCGGCGAACAGTCCGATCAACTGGTCGGTGACGGAGTCCATAAACCAAGCGGTCCGACCAGTTGATCGGTGGAGAAGTCTGAGCACCAGGTGGTCCGATCAC